>NC_040905.2:173133600-173433600 GCF_004126475.2 Phyllostomus discolor | reverse complement strand
TGAACATATGGCAATAACTTAAAAAATATCAAAAGGAATCAGCAAGATCATATGCAACTTGCCATACTATAGGTTTCATAACTAGGTATCTTGAGCCAAATGGCAGGTTTATTTCATTCTCATGGTTTAAGCATTTTACTCATACTCCACATGAAAGAAAATTTACCTTTTTATCCCTTGAAATGTACTGCTAGCCATGTCTATGATGCCTCCAGTTGGCCTTGCCACAGCGCCAACTAACCCTTTCCCAACACCTTTAAGGAAACCAGCTGCTCCTCCTTTTTGAGCTCCTAAGAAGAAAAAGACAAACTTTTACACAATTAGATCAAGAATAAGAATTGAATCAATTTGTGAAAGATTTGGTAATAATATATCACCCAAAGGAGTTATTATACTTGCCTTTGATTGGTTTTGTAACAATTCCTTTTATGCCACTTACAAAACCCTAGAAGAAAGCACAATTGAACATTTGTAATACATTCACATGATGTCTTGACGAACCAAGTCTGACGTGCTCTCTAGATGCCATAGAATTAACATATTCCTAAGCATTTATTTAAACAGGATGCTTTTGGGAAGCTACTGAGATATTTTATATAGGCCACAACCCACTGTTCCTCCAATATCCACATATACTTGAATGACTGAAAGTACTTGTCTGTCTCCTTATTCACAGAATGTGGCTTTAAAAGCCATTCCTGTAATGTTCACACACTAGGGACACGTCTCACAGAAACTAAGCCTTTTCCTCCACGAGTGATGCCTTCTCTAAGACCAGCTGGTTGCTTATTCATGGCTTCTCTTCTCTTCTGTTGGTAGTCTTCATCCATGGTAATAGCCGCAACCCCTTTCGCCATGGCACTGGTGATTCTGGAGGCAGCACCGGCTAATCCACCTAGCAGAAATTATCATACGTATCTTTAGTAAAAGCAAGTATGTCATTAATTCCTAGCATAATCGTATTTGGGAAGCATTCTGTTCTTACCCACAGCTCCACCAACTAATGCCTTCAGTCCTAGTGCCATTCCCTCCACAAACTCTTCAGGACCCTGGATGGGCCCCCTAAGGGCCAAAAATTAATAACAACAAATGAGGTTATATTTACTTTTAAGGTAAGTGAACTAATGCACATGAGGAAAATAGTAGTGACAAAAAATAAGAAATCCCGAGAAAGTGACACCAGCAGAAAATTTCACATTAACAGAGTCTCAGATATTTCATGACAATGCAAGTAAAAGATTAACTGTTGGAAGCTAACCCAAACTCAGACAGGAGTATGACTATTCACAAATGTGCACAACAAATGTTTGCTCTGTATTGTAGGTATACACTAAGAAGGTGGGCACCCATTATTCTTGATAATTTTTTTTAAGATTCTATTTTTAGAGAGAGGGAAAGGGAAGAAGAAAGAGGGGGAGAAAAATCAATTGTGGTTGCTTCTCACGTGCCCCCTACTGGGGACCTGGCCTGCAACCCAGGCATGTGCCCTGACTGAGACATATAACTGGTGACCTTTTGGTTCACAGGCTGGTGCTCAATCCACTGATCCACACCAGCCAGGGCATATTCTTGATAATTTTTTATAAAATAAATAAAAACACTTTAATTGTTAATATATCTAATGTTTTAAATTAAAGCATACAAAATAAATGTTAGTTTTACTATATTTTTCATTATCATTTACTCTTATAAGTAAAAGTAGGAGAGTTTTGAATGTTCTGACAAAAACATTTTTTGTATTTATTTTTTAATTTTAATTGTTGTTCAAGTACAGTTTTCTGCCTTTTACTGACAGAAAATTTTAAGGGACATAGAAAAAACATAACGTCACCTTTGATTCAGATTGCTTTGCACAGTGTCGACCTGAAGGGCTATGTTTGCTGTCCCGCACCACAGTGCAGAGCAAGACTGCCTGTCTGTGATACTTTTCTTCTATTACAGGGTGAATTCTGTCCACCTTTAATACTCCGACAGGACACTTAAAATTCAGTGTACTTTTATAAAGTCTTAAGCTTAAATATTGAGGGAAATGATAAAAATTTCTCCCCAAATTTCTTAAAAGCTCTTATCATTGTTTGCTGCAAAATAATGTCCCTTTGTAGTATCTCCCAAAATCCATTTACATCTACCACTTAAGTTAGCGACTGGAATGCAATATTTATTCAAAAGTATTAGTACGATATGGTACACAATGCAAGAATAACTATTTTACCTGGTAAGGTTCATAGAAAAATGCTTCTACACCTTCAGAAAATTCTCTAATTAAGCCAAAGGGATTTCCCAAAACTTCAAGTCCAAGAATGAGTACATACATCTGCTTAATGGCCTAAAAACGAAATATGAATATTAATCAATTTGGATAACCAGACTTAATATCTTTTCTTATAGTCAGTATACACACCCAATTTTTCAGGCTAACCTTCATCATCAATTTCAACACCTAAACCAGATATCTCACCTTATTCATCACTAGTCATCATTTTTAAAAAGAAATTTGGTGTCAGAGTATTAAAAATAATATGAGATATTTACATAGCGATTTGGAATATTCAAAATGCTTTCACTTTTACAACTATGAGTAACAGTTTTTAATACTACCATGATTTTATAGACGGAGAAACACAGAGGTCAAATCATGCCAAGGGCCCCCACAGGGGTTAGATGGCAAAACTGGGATCCAAACCCAGACCTTCTGAGCCATGCTCAGTGATCTGCCCACTGAACGACAGTTGTCTCAGATGTTCTATGTTATGTCAAAATACCAGAGTCTTTCCAAAGGTGGAAAAAATCCACTAAAATAAAATATATAGCAGACTCAACAACTCCACTACATTAAAAATACCCTGCGTTCACCATGTAGTTACTAATAAATAGTTTCCCTTGAACCTATGCTTTAAAATAAGCGTGGTGAATTATGTAATATTTTATTTAAACATTTATGTCTAACTGATCTAACTGATCTAGTTCACACTGATCCAGAAAAGATTTTGGTGTGTGACTAAAAATTAGGACAGAAAACTGACATCGTCATTAGTCGCAATTTCTTTCTACAATTCTGAAAATAAAAAACATGTTTTAAAGTTTTCAAACTGGCTATTAACTTCCTTGCCAAATCTACATTATTTATGTAGAGACACATTGTTTCACTATTTATTTTTTATCACCCTGCCCCTTTGTAAAATCTGAGACAAACCTGTTTGGAATAGTGTCTTACTACTTCAGACTGTAGTTCAGATGTTGTATGAAATTGATAGTTGAGTTCAAAAAATGCAAGTCTGAAAAAAAACATATAACTGTATAAATATGTGTGTGCGTATGTGTGTGGAGAGAGGGAGGGAGGGAGGGAAAGATGGAGAGAGGGAGAGAGAGTTTTTTAATATTAAGGTCTTATTTTCATTAAACCTTTTCTGCAAATCTTTCCTTTCAGTATGTTTTCTCATGCCAATAAGAAAATCTACCTCTTTACATACATCTCTGCACATTCTGGTCAAAGAAAGCTCTAAAAGCCTGGTAAAAGCTATGGCTCTTATCCTCAGAAAATCCACCTGCATATACATATTTTCCATGTAATTTAGAGGATTCAGAGACCCCTTGGATCTCACTAGTGGACCAGAACTTATTTTTGTCAACTCTGCTCTATCATGGCCTGCACAGAAAATGGTTGACAAACTGAGATAAATGGAAGAGATTGCTCAAGAATGGCCAGGGTTCAGTTGCTGCAGGGTAGGGCCTGCCTGCTCAGCCAGTAGCTGAGGAATCAAGATTAGTTTACTTATAATCTATTCCCAGCATATACCCAATCAACTAATCGGGAAGCTCTAGGATAGCAGATAAGATAGCAAGATAACAAATCTCACTTTATTCCAGATGCAATATCTTCAAACCTGTGTTCTTTAATTTGACTGTTTCCTAACTTTATCCAGACTTAAGAGTAACATCTTATTAGACTCACTGATTCTTACCACTCTGTTCAGGAACAGTTGTAGGTGCTACCTGGAAAGGGGATCCTCATGTAAAGTCTCCACTCCAACTCTGAATCTCTTTGGTCAGCTATTCCAATAGCTTCCATTATGACTCATACTAAAATGTCCATTCCTGACTGTAATGTTTAAACCGATCCATTCATTTCTCCTATCATGACATTCATTTTTTCTCTAGTCACATATGCTTCAAGAGTTTTGATTCCATAGGTCTTGAAGCCACATCTTTTAAGCACCACCCCTTTGGGCACACATAGCTTCTTAGGCATTCCCTAGGTTAGAAAGGCCTTAAGTAATGCACAAACATGCATGACCCCATCCCTACTTCTTAAGGAAATTATTTAACAATTCATTTGTTATTTAATAGTTAAGGGATAGCAGGTGTATACTGTCTAAATTATATTCCATTTAAATGCAAATACCATATTGTGCCTAAGATCTACAATGTACTTCATACCTTCTTCACTTATAATTTTTAAGGTAAATATAAAAAGGACTTAAATTCACAGACTTGAATATTAAACATACTTAAAAACTACATCTTGCACATCTGTGAGAGTGGCACCAATACTCTTCAACAAAAGATTTAAAGAACGGATTGCAATAAATCCTACATGTTTTTCTGATTCTTCAACTGCTTCTTTACCCGAACTCAGTGAAACACTTAAATGCAACTAATGAGACAAAGAGATAAATATCAGTATCTTCATAATGACAATATTAACTTTTAATATTCATTTTAAAGTCACTATGCCATTAATAAAATTTCAAAGTTATCAGTACTATGCCACAATTAATATGTGCACAGTTAAAAAAATTTTAAGTCTAATACAGCTCTTTTAAAATTTTAAATATAGTGATGTAAGATGATATATTTAGCTCAATGCAATTCTTTTGATAAACCTAGGAAAATATTAATATTTATATATTTTTAATGACAATAATCTTGGAGTTAAAGTTGTTGAAAATAACTCAAATATCTCCATTAAATGAATGTGTCAACCATTAGAACTAAGTTAGCAGGATGAAGCCAGTTACAAAGCACTTCTATACAGTATGCATATACATACTGCATACACCATATTATAATAATTTTCTTCAAGTATTCTGTAACTCAAAGAAACTCTGTGTTAAGAACTTACATTTAGTTCTATTTAATTGTGATATCTTAAATCAAGACTACTTTATAAATTAAAACTTATACACTATAGTTAATAATAATGTACTGCAGATTTGAAAGCTGCTAAGAGCATAAATCTTAAAAGTTCTCATCACAAGAAAACAGTTTTCATAATATGTATAGTGACAAATGGTAACATATTGGGGTGACCATTTCAGTGTATACAATACCAAATCCTCACATTGCACACCTGAAATGAATATAACGTGCCACCAATAACTCTACTAAAACACAGACTTACACATACAACATACACAAAATTTTAAAAAGTGCTTAGTGTTAAACACCTTAACACTAAGGTAATATATCAATCAAGACATAAACATATGAACACACACTGCAGGTGGCTCCACTATTATTTCCATATGGTGAAAATTATTACAATGTAAGAATAAAAGTTTAAAAGGATTAGTGCTTTGTTATTTATATTTGTAATTGTGAAGTTATAGAATTTATAAACTAAGAACATGATTTAAATACTACGTCCACCCAACAGAGCCCATAAATTTGCTATTACCTAGATTATCGTGGATAACAAAAATAACTTATTTTCCCCTACCTTGATAGGAGATATATGAAAGTACTCATAGAGACTGACTTGTGATGAATCTGCTAATGACACTGTTTTATATTCTTCTTGGAAAACTTCTATATCTTTATGAAAAAGTTCAACCTATAAAGGAACATAAAAAAAATATCTTCATGAAGTATTTAAGCCAAGAGCTCATATACTGCACAACACTCCTCTATAATACCCAGTTTCAACATTATTCATAATTCGAAAGTTGCTGATGCAGGAGAGAAATATTTCTATTGTTAGAAAAATTCTGTCATTCACAAACTAGTAAGTGTATCTCCTACGTTTCCATCTAATCTATTGGGAAGACAGCACACTTTTCCTGATGTGACTATAGATTTACTCTAAAAGGCCACCAACACAATCCTTCACACTTTTTTTTAGGAATATTACTTTTAAAATCTAATGTTCACTTGTGGCTTTTTGCTTAATGCCTTATTTACATGTACAGAGGCCATCAAAATGGGGAAGGCACTTAAAATAATTTCTCACAAAGTGGTTAATTAGTGCTTTCATTCTTGATAATGAGCACTACTTCTCTTCTAAACACTCATATTCACATTTTAACCTATTAACAAAACATCCAAGTGACAGCCTTATTTTTGAAAAGTATATACGAAAACTGACTTCTGGAAGACACTGTGAGGAGCTCTTTACCAGCTTCCCAGTGAAACAGGTGAAATATATTTAAATAAAACTTTTAAGGCTTCTAGTAATGGTCTTAAGGGTATAAGGAAATGAAACATCTATAAAAACTTGGTTAAAAAACTGAGCCTGTAGTATTTGTACAAGAACCAGTCTCTCAATTTCCCATTCCAGCTCAATAAGCTAGAATTCTACTCTAGAATACTACACTCAAGAATGCAGAACTTCCTGGCTGGCATAGCTCAGTGGATTGAGCATGGGCTGCAAACCAAAGTGTCGCAGGTTTGGTTCCCAGCCAGGGCACATGCCTGGGTTGCAGGCCACGGCCCCCAGCAACCGCACATTGATGTTTCTCTCTCTCTCTTTCTCCCTCCCTTCCCTCTCTAAAAATAAATAAAAATAAAATATTTTAAAAAAAAGAATGCAGAACTACCTCTCTGCCCAGGTTCCAATCAGAGGAATTTCTTCCTGGGAAACACAGGATGTCAACATTTCTCATCCTGTCCCTAGCTACCAGATGCTAAGTAATGGGAGAGAGGAGAGCTTCTTTCTTCTGTTCAGCCTCCACTCATGTAGTAAAGGCTCTACTTCAGTGTGACCACCACTAAGAGTATTGAGGTTCTGATCACCCTTGCCCCACCCCAAGCTCCAAAGCTCTGCTCAGAGATTTCACCTAGGAAAGAAATAGAGTTTTAAACAGATAGTTCCTAATCTCTTTGAAAATGACTTCATTTACAACAGTATAAAGAAGTTTAAGCCTAAGAGGGCTCTAGCACAGTGATTTTCAAAAGTTTTCATCTCATGGCACACGTAACCTACTAAAATTCGGTGGCATACCAAAAAATACACTTTTGCCCATCTTAAAAATGTAGGTATAATTTTGATTCATTTACACTGAAACAGCTTTGGTTGTGTTGGCTGTTGTCATTTTTTAAAATTTGACAATCTAAGGGAAAGGACATAGTGCACCCTTGACTAAATAGTCAGGTATTACGTTTTAAAAATTCTTTTGGCACACCAGTGTGCTGCAGTACATTGGTTGAAAATAACTGCTGCTCTAAAAAATGGTGGATGTTCCTCAACATAATAAAGGCCACATATAACAAATCCACAGTCAACATTATAGTCAATGGGTGAAAGCTAAAAGTGTTTCCTTTAAGATAAGGAACAAAACACAAGGATGTCTGCTTTCACCACTCTTATGCAACATAGTACTGGAAGTACTAGTCACAGTTATCAGACAAGAAAAAGAAATAAAAGGCATCCCAATCGGAAAGAAAGAAGGAAAACTGTCATTATTCCCAGATGGCATCATATTGTACATAGAAAACCCTAAAGACTCCACCAAAAACCCCACTAGGGCCCTGGCTGGCATATAGCTCAGTGGATTGAGCACGGGCTGGGAACCAAAGTGTCCCAGGTTCGATTCCCAGCAAGGGTACATTCCTGGGTTGCAGGCCATAACCCCCAGCAACTGCACATTGATGTTTCTCTCTCTCTCTCTCTGTCTCTCTCTCTCTCTTCCTCCCTCCCTTCCCTCTCTAAAAATAAATAAGTAAAATCTTAAAAAAAAAAAACCCCACTAGGTTTAATAAATGAATTTGGCAAAGTAGCACAATACAAAATGAATAGTCAGAATTGGGTGGCATTTTTATACACTTATAATGAATTATCAGAAAAGAGAAATTAGGAAAACAATCCCATTTACTACTACTACAACAGCAACAACAACAAAAATATAAATAAATAAGGTACCCAGGAATAAATTTCACCAAGGAAGTAAAAGTTTGTACTTGAGAAATTATAAGATACTAAAGAAAAACTGAGGAAGATACAAATAAGCGGAAGCATATACTCTGTTCATAGATAGGAAAAAATTAACATCATTAAAATGTCCATATTACCCAAAGCAATCTACAAATTCAATGCACTTCCTATTAAAATACCAATGGCATATTTCACAGATATAGAACAAATATTCCAACAATTTATACGGAACCACAAAAGACCCAAACAGCCTCAGCAATCTTGATACAGAAAAACAAAGTTGGAAGTTTCACACTATCTGATATAAAACAATACTACAATGCTATAGTAATCAAATAAGCATGGTACTGGCAAAAGAAAAGGCATATAGACCAATGGAGCAAAATGAAAAGCACAGAAATAGACCTACACCTTTATGGCCCATTCACCTTTAACACAGGAGGCAAGAATGTACCGTGGAGTAAAACAGTCTCCCTAATAAATGGTGTTGGGAAAATTGGATAGATACATGCAAAAAAAAAAAAAAATGGAAACTAGATCACTAACTTACACCATATACAAGAATAAACTAAAAATGCATTAAAGACTTAAATGTATGCCATGAAACCATAAAACTCCTAGAAGAAAACATAGGCAGTAAAATCTCAGACATTTCTCATAGCAGTATTTTTTCTGATATATCTCCTTGAGCAAGGGGAACAAGGGAAAAAATAAACAAATGGGATTACATCAAACTTAAAAGCTTTTGTATAGCAAAAGAAGCTAGCAACAAAATGCAAAGGGAACCTATTGAATAGGAGAAAATATTTGCCAGTGATACATCTGATAAGGGGTTAATTCCAATATATTTAAAGAACTTATACAACTCAACAAGAAGACACAACTTAATTAAAAAATGGGCAAAGGACCCGAATAGACACTTCTCCAAAGAGGACATACAGATGGCCAATAGACATAAAAAAAAATGCTCAACGTCACTAATTATCAGAGAGATGCAAACTAAGACTACAATGAGATATTACCTCACAACAGTCCTAACAGTTATCACTAACAGATCAACAAACAACAAGTGCTGGCGAGGATGTGGAGAAAAGGGAACCCTTGTGCTACAGCCATTTGGAAAACAGTATGGAATTTCCTCAAAAACTTAAAAATGAAACTATTTTACCCAGCAATTCCACTTCTGGGAATATATCTAAAAAACACCCAAAACATAAAATTTGAAAGAATATATGCAACTCTGTGTTCATTACAGCAGTATTTACAATAGCCAAGATCTGGAAACAGCCCAAGTGCTCTTCAGTAGATGAGTGGATAAAAAAGCTGTGGTACGTGTACACAATGGAACACTACTCAGCTGTTAAAAAAAAAAAAAAAGAGGAAATCTTACCTTTCATGACAGCAAGGACAGACCTGGAGATTATTATGCTAACTGAAATAAGCCAGTCAGAGAAAGATAAATTCCATATGATCTCACTTATATGTGGAATCTAATGAATAAAATAAACTGATGAACCAAATAAAAACAAAGGCATGGTACATGGAATAGATGGACAGCTGTCAGAGGGGAAGAGGTTAGGGGATGGATGAAAGAAGGTGAAGAGATTAAGTGCAAAAAATGTTTGTACATATATATATATATATGCGTGTGTGTGTATCACAGACACAGACAACAGTGTGGTGATAGCCAGAAGGCATGGTAGGTGGTGGGTAGGTAGAGGTGGGCAACATGGGGAAAATGAGGACGGAAAAAGATTTTTCTTGGGGTTGATGGGTGCATGATGCAGTGTACAAATAATGTTTTATTGAGTTGTACAATTGAAGCCTGTTTGGTTTTGCAAACCAATGTCACCCCAATTAATTCAATTGAAAAGAAAAAGAAAAAAAATGGTGGATGTGTGGTAAAAGGCAATTGGGATGAAAATCATTGATTCAATGAAGACACAGGCCCGCCTATAGGCCTGTTAGTTTTCATAGACCACTGGGTGAGGATACAACTAGAGGAGTGCCCCTGGGGTCAGAACAAAGATCAAACACTAATCTTCAGATCAATTCATTATAAACAAAACAAAACAAAACAAAACAAAATTTGATTAAATTAGCATATAGAGTAATTTATACCCTAAGGCACTCTGCAAAGAAGCAATCAGCCAGCAACTGGTGAACAGGAAGTACAGAGTCCCAAACAAGTTGGACCCAGAGAGGACCACACCAAGGCATATCGTAATTAAAATGCCAAAGGCTGAAGATAAAGAGACAATCTTAAAAGTAGCAAGAGAAAAGCAGAGTTACCTACAAAAGAATTCCCATTAGATTGTCAGTTGATTTCTCAAAGGAAACTTTTCAGGCAAGAAGGGACTGGCAAGAAGTATTCAGTAATGTAAAGCAAGGACCTACAACCTCAATTATTCTATTCAGCAAACCTATCATTTAGAATGGAAGGACAGATAAAGTGCTTCCCAGACAAGGTAAAGCTCATTATCATTAAGCCATTATTGCATGAAATGTTAAAGGAACTTATTTAAGAAAAAGAAGAGGATAAAAACTATGAACATTAAAATAGCAACAAATTCACAACTATCAGCAACTGAATCTAAAAAAAAAAACAAATAACCAGAACAGGAAGAGAATCATAGATATGGAGGTCATTTGGAGGGATATCAACTGGGAGGGGGACAGAAGGTAGAGGGAAAAGGTGCAGGGATTAAGGAGCATGACTGGTAGGTACAAAATAGGGGGATGTTAAGAGCAGTATAGGAAATTAAGAAGGCAAAGAACTTATATGCATGACCCATGGAAATGAACTAATGGGGGTGAATGATAGAGGGAAAGGGGGTACCAGGTAGAGGGGGTAACGAGGGAAAAATGGGACAACTGTAATAACATAATCAATAAAATACATTTAAAAATAAAATACATAGGTATTACACTTATGAGAGGTTACTGAATCTCACGAATAATAACTTATTTTAAAACAAACAAAAAATAAAACAACTTGGTGTGGTCATGGAAATAGATGAATAAAGCCATGCCAAAACACTGTTACTCCAGGGTAATTGTGGGCATCCCAAATATTTGCCTCCCTGAAGAGTAATATTGAAGGCTAAACAATGAAGGAAAAGGTAGAGGTGTTGGCAGGGAAATCTTTCAATAAAAAAAATTCATCCAGTCATTGAATGAATAAATAAACTAATAATATGAGTTTTGGGGAGGGAGGCCCATACCCACAGTTGTTACTGTGTATTATCTAAAATGTCCAGTTTCCTACCAAAAATTATGAGATGCAAAGACAGGAAAGTATGTATGACCCACACTGGAAAAAAAGCAGACAACAAAAACTGCCTGTGAGAGTGACCAGGTTGGATTTAAAAGAAAAAGACATCAAAGTAACCATTATAAATATGTTCAAAAAACATACCTATGGTAACAAAGGAAAGTATGATGATAATGTCACATCAAATAAAGAATATCAGTATGGAGAGATAAATTATATAAGAGAACCAAATAGAAATTCTGGGGCTGAAAAGTATAACAAAAATAGAAAATTCACTAGAAGGACTCAACAGTGAATTTGAACTGGTAAAAGATATTAGAATGCTTCATTATATGCTAAATTAAATGCTTTATTTCATTAGTGAACTCGGAGATAAATTGTTACAGATTAAACACTCTGAAAAAAAGAGAAAAATGAATGAAGAAAAACGAACAGCCCTGACTGATGTAGCTCAGTGGACTGACTGTGGGCTGCAAACCAAAGGGTCGCCAGTTTGTTCCCAGTCAGGGCACATGCCTGGGTTGCATGCCAGGTCCCTAGTAGGGGGTGCTTGAGAGGCAACCACACACTGATTTTCTCTCCCTCCCTTTTTCCTTCTTTTCCCTTCTGCCTAAAAGTGAATAAATAAAATCTTTTTTTTTAAGAAAAATGAACAGACTCAGAGAAATGCAGGACATCATTAAGCATACTGACTTATACAATATGGAAGTATCAGAGAAGAGAGAAAAAAGGAGTATAAAATATTTGAATAACAGCTAAAGACTTCCCAAATTTATGAAACAAAACAAAACAAAACACTAAACTAGGGAGCTCATTGAACTCCAAGTGCAATAAATGCAAGCATGTTTACAAACAAATGTTGAAACTCAAAGACAAGGGAAAATGTTACAAATAAGAAAAGTGACTTATTGCATTCAAGGGGACCCCAATAAGATTAATAGTTGGCTTCTTGGAAAAAGCAAGGAGGCAAGAATATAGCAGAATGACATATTCAAAGTGCTCAAAGGGGAAAAAAATACTGTCAACACAGAGAATCCTATACCCAGTGTGGCTACTTTTCAAAATGAAGGGACATAAAGACATTCTCAAACTTTAAAAAACTAAGATAATTTGTTGCTAGTAGGTCTACATTACAAGAAATACTAACAGAAGTTCATTAGGCTGAAAGCAAGTGACCCCAAATGATAATCAGAATCCAAATTAAAAAACAAAAGCAATGGTAAAGATAATGATATAATTATAAAAGATAGTATCAACACATAATCTTTTCCCTTTCTTCTCTTAACTAATTTAAAAAGCAACGGATTAAATAATATATAAGCTGAGCCAAGCTTTTATGAATATGAACACAAAAATCCTCAATAAAATGCTAGCAAACCAAACCTAGCAAAATATTTTTAAAAAACTATACACATGACCGAGTGGGTTTTATCCCATGTATACAAGATTGTTTTAACATGAAATGTAATAAAATATATCAATAGAACGAAAACCAAAACCATGCAATAATTCCAATAGATGCAGAAAAAAGCATGTGACAAATCTGATCATGCTTGGTAAAACTGCTACACGAACTATAAATAGAGGAGAACTCAACCTGAAACAGAGCATCTACAAAAAAAAATCCTCCATTGACATTAAAATTAATGGAGAAAGACTGAAAGCTTTCCTTCTAAGATCAGACACAGGGCAAAAATATCTGGTCTTGGCACTACTAGTCACTGTAGTACTACAGGTTCTAGGCAAGGGACAATTAGGCAAGAAAAACTAAAGGTATCCAGATGAGAAGGGAAGAGGTAAACCTACCTCCATTCTCAGATACAATTTTATATAGAGAAAACCCTAAAGATCCACAAAATAATAATTAGAGCTGATAAATAATTTCAGTGAAGTTGAAGAATACACAATCAATATAAAAAAAACTGTATTTCTTTATACTTCAGTGAACCAAAAGTGAGTAAGAAAACAATTTCATTCACAGTACCTTAAAAAGAAATACTCAGAAGTAAATTTAACAGAAGAAATATAAAACTTACATTCTGAAAACTATAAAATATCATTGAAAGAAAATGAAGATCTACATAAATGGAAAATATCCCATGTTCAAAGACTGAAAGGCTTGATACTGTTAAAATGGCAACACCCCTTAAATTGATCTCTAGAGTTAATGGCACCCTGGTATCATCCCCGACTTCTAAAGAAGTTGATAAGCTGACTCTTAAATTCACATGGGACTGCAAACATCCATAGTAGCCCCAAATCATCTTGAAAAAACAAGGTAGGAGGAGTCACACTTCTCAATTTTAAAACTTACTATAAAACAACAATAATAAAGACAATGTGGTATTAGCATAAGGATGGAGATATAGATCACTGGAATAAAATCATATATCTAATCAACTGATTTTTGATAAAGGTATTAAGATCATTAATGTAGAAATGGTACTGTGACAATTGGATAGCCCAATGCTAAAGACTGATGTATATACCTTTACCTCACACCATATACAAAAATTAAAGACCTAATTCTAACAGCTAAAACTTTAAACCTCTTAGAATATAGAACTAAATTTTCATAACCTTGGATCTGACAAAGGATTCTTAGAAATGGCGGCAAAATATGATCAACGACAAAAAATAGCTTGGGTTTTACGAACATTAAAAACTTTTGTGCTTCAAAAGACATCAAGAAGTAAAATAAAATACAAATAATGATATAAAAATATTTAAAAATCATGTATCTGATTCAAGATTTGTATTCAGAGCATATAAAGAACTTCTACAATTCAATAAAAATAGGACAACCCATTAAATAATAAAGTAGCAAAGTATCTGAATAGACATTTCTCCACAGAAAATATGCAAATAGTTAAATAAGACATCAAAAGGTGCTCAGTGTCATGACTCATCAGGCAAATGCAAATCAAAACCACAATGATATACTACTTCACACCCACAAGGATGGTGAGAATCAAAAGGGCAGATAATAACAAGTGTTGGTAAGGATGTGTTTGCTGAAATCAGACTCCTCACACATTCTGGTGAGAACACAAAATGGTCACTATGGAAAACTGCCTGGCAGTCCTAATGTGATTAAACATAGTTATCATGTTCCTGAAGTTCCATTCCTAGGTACACATCCCAGAGAAATAAAATTGTATGTCCAAATAAAAGCTTGTACACAAATATTCAGAGCAGCATTATTCATAACAGCCCAAATGTAAAAACACCTCAAATGTTCATTAACTGATGAATGGAAAAACAAAATGTGGCATATTCATACAATAAAATATTACTTGGTTAGAAAAAAAATGAAGTACAGATACATGCTACAACATGGATGAACCTTAAAAACATTATGGTAAGTAAAATAATCCTATCAAAGAGACTATATAGTGTATGGTTCCATTAATATGAAATATCTAGAGTAGAAAACCTACAGACAGAAAGTATAGTAGTGGTTCTATGGGGCTAGAATGGTTTCTTTTTGGGGTAATGAAAATGTTCTAGAATTAGATAGTGGGATGGTTGTTTAACTCTGTAAATATACTAAAAACCATTGAATCAAACAGTTTAAATGGGTAAAATGTATGGTATATGAACTATAATAAACCTATCAACAGAAAAAAGTTTATTTGCCCTTATTCTTTTTTTTTATTTTATTTTAATCATTGTTCAAGTACAGTTTTCTGCCTTTACTCCCATTCCAGCCCACCCACCCATCCCTCCCCACTTCCCTCCCATTACCCCCCTCCTAGTTTTTGTCCATGTGTCCTTTAAATTTGTTCCTGTAAACCCTTCCCATTCTCCCCTGAAATTCCCTCTTCTCTCCCCTCTGGTCACCGTCAGCCTGTCCTCTATTTCAGTGTCTTTGACTATATTTTGCTTGTTTCTTGGTTTTGTTGTTTAGGTTCCTGTTAAAGGTGAGATCATATGGTATTTGTCTTTCACTGCCTGGCTTATTTCACTTAGCATAATGCTTTCCAGCTCCATCCATGCTCTTGCAAAGGGTAGGAGCTCCTTCTTTCTTTCTGCTGCATAGAATTCCATTGTGTAAATGTACCATTGTTTTTTGATCCATTCATTTACTGATGGCCACCTAGGTTGCTTCCAGCACCTAGCTATTATAAATTGTGCTGCTATGAACATTGGGGTGCAAAGGTTCTTTTGTATTGGTGTTTCAGGGTTCTTAGGATAGAGTCCCAGCAGTGGAATTGCTGGGTCAAAAGGCAGATCCATTTTTAGTTTTCTGAGGAAGTTCCATACTGTTTTTCATAGTGGTTATTTGCCCTTATTCTTTATCCATGTAGTTTGTCGTATCTTCAGAATTGTTTCTATAAGGGCAGCTAAAAAAGACAACATATCTGACCCACCCTATTATTGTGATTTTATAGCCTTCCCATCTGTCACAAATAAGATACTACTTTTAATTTGCCTTATCCCTTCTTCCATCAAATATCCTGGTCATTCCAAATTTCTAATTATTAATTTAAATGAAAGTAGTCCTGGACCACAAATAGGGAAAAATAGTAATGTGAACATGACTGATTATCCATCCTCTTCTTCCTACTATTGGCTTAAAACTCTCCTTCTGTTTGCTAACTCTAACTTCTGTTTGCAAGACTATTTTAGCTTGTCTTCCTTCTACACAGCTTTGTTTAAAACTATTCTTAACTTGTCTTCTATAATCAGAAAATGTGATTTCTACTTTCTACCAATGTACTTACCATAGCAGCATAATTAAAATTATATTTTAAAATAAAACCATTTAATACTTTTAAGAATTTATAAGGATATTTTTCTTATTCCTCTTTCCCTAGGCCTTCCCATCAGTGTTAATATTGTAAGTCTTACCTCTGTTTTTTCGGTTACTTCGGCTTCTGTCATAAGTTCTGCTAAAGCATAGACAAACCCAAGATCTAACCTGAGATCCATTTCCTGGATCAACACTTTGAAGTACCTATATTATGAATAGAAAACATTAAAGATCATTAATAATTCATTATTAAGAAAACTAGATGAGAAAAATGTAGGAATAAATAATTCTTCTAGAAAGATAACTGTCGTAACAAGATTGCTCATAATAGCAACAAACTGAAACATAAAAATGTTGGCAGGGAGGCCATCTATAAGTAACCTGTAGTAGGCAGTCATTTAACACTGAGTAATTATGACTAAACTCTAGCTACATACAACAAAATAAATAGATTGTAGTAAAAAGTTTAATGCAAAAAGCAAGTCCCAGCAGTATATGTACAGTTTGAATTTTTTAATTAAGGTAAAATTAAGAAGAATAATGTTTAGATATACATATGCAATACGACTATACTTTCAAAAGCAAGAGAATAAAGATAGTGTTTGTCTTGGTGATAGGGCAGGGAAAACAAGAAAAGGGAGTAATACACAGATGAGTCTTTCTGTAAATGTTTTATTTCTTAGACTGGGTGGTGTCTGGATTTGAAAATACTCTCTCCTTGTTTCTAAAAAATATGCAGTAATTACAGAGAGCTTATGAGAAAAAAATAAATACAAAAATAATAAAATGCCCATCATTTTTAAAAGGTTTTTTTTATTTATTTGAGAAGGGGAAGGGAGGGAGGGAGAAAGAGAGAGGGGAGAAACATTAATGGATGACAAAGACATTAATCAATCAGTTGCTGCTCTTACATGCCCAGACTAGGGACTGCACCTGCAACCTAGGCACATGCCCTGGCCAGGAATCAAACCTGCAACCTTTCACTTTGCCTAGCCAACTGAGCCACACAGGTCACAGCAAAATGCCCATAACTTAAAAATGGCTATTTTTAATATCTAAGCATATTTCATTTGGAGCCTTCTAATTCTCCACAATTATAAAATAATTGATTTTTCTATGATAATTATAATTTAATATTTTATACTCAAATCTTTTACTCATCTAAAATTGATTTTTTAGAGTACAATTAACTCACATATTTAAATCAAAACATTAAATACACACTCCAGAAATGGATTAAGACACTTACTTAATGCGCGATATCTGGGAATGCCCTGCAGATCTCATGACAATACAGACGTCTGTAAAAGGCTTTGGTGCTGTAAAGGTCAGTAATATGATCAATCCCAAAATGCTTTAAACAAAAGACAATAAGCATTTTCTTGCAATGTAATGTACATCACAATGACCAACTAAATTATTTACTCAATTATGAGTATCAATTAAATTACTAGTATTTGCATGATTCATTACAATCTTAATTTCAGACTCCAGGATTGTTTTTGTAAATTATCTACATTCACTATAAGGATTACCAATCTTTATATCCATAATTTTAAATTAGAAGCAAGCATTAGAAGCATCAGGGAAACTTTGTGAAAACACAGATTTCAGGATCTTGCCCCAGACTTCTAGATGGAAGGGCTTGGTTGGCATGCACACTGGTCAAAAAGCTTCTGAGCAGATTATGAATATTTAGATAGTTTAGAGTCAGTGGTATGGAGGTGGGGGTGGAAAGCAAAAAGAGGGGAGGGAAGCAGGGTAGTGGGATGGGAAGGGAAAGTGAGGAGAAGAGAACAGAAAGAAAGTGAAGGGGAAGAAGAGGATGGGAAAGAAGAAGCAGTGGACTATCAGTCACTGTCGTGGAAATTATAGGATACTTTCCATGGTGGTCAACGAACAGTCTGAACTTGAGCTTCACAATTTATTCATAGGTCCCAGTGACTTTTAAATCAGAGATTTAAAATTTGTAATTTTGAAAATTAACATTTCTAATAACTTAAATATATATTTCTAGTTAATCTTTTCTTCAGTATTTATTCGGTTTTGTTGAAGTTAGCTGAATAAAATGGTTTCATTTCATATTTTTTATAGTAAAAAAACCCAAATATCTAATAGTACCCTTTTTATGGCACTCCAGAAATATAACAAACCTGAATCCATGGTGACTGACTTGGGAGGTCTAATAGGATAAAATACAAATGGAATATAGCACCATGTATCTGGTTTTGGATCTAAGAAAATTAAAAAAAAAAAAAGGTCAGTATATGCATATGTTAATTACAGAACCTGACTAGAATAGCAAGGTTTAAGAAGTAGAAAGAATCAAAGAATCTAGAACCACACTGAAATGGAAGAGCTGACTAAAATAGACCACGGGAATACATTAGTTTATTGCTCATTCCTTTAGAATATAATTTGCCAATCTTTTCAAACTCACCTGTATTCTATAAATTTGAATTCTAAATGATGACTGATGTGCAGATGTGTTATATTCCACTTTTAATGCTGGCAGATAATTCGCGTATAGCTATTTCATGTGGTTGCAGAATTTTCATGTACTACCATTAGGTGTAAAGACAACCTGAAAGACATTCCATCCCCCCAAACACAGAATTTCTCTTTACTCATAATTCATTAAAATTAGAAATCTGTACCAAAATATTTTAACTATGAAAAAATAACAGGCTAAACATTTGGTTAGGTTCAGATTGAGATCTTTATAGCCCATATCTATACAATTCACAAAACTACTCAGATATTCCTTACAGTGTGGTTGTATGACTTTTTATGCAAATTTACTAAAATTTACCACAAGCAAGTGATAAAAAATAAAATAATCTTAGAAATAAATAAATAAAAAATAAAAAGCTAGGCATGTTAACCAAGGACCAGCAGATCATTTGCATCTCAAGAGAAAGTCTGAGTTTTTAACAGACAACTATTTAAAATATTTTGTTTAAAGTATGTGTTACAACATTCATTGTTTTACAACAAAATAAGCCTTTCACTAAAAATTCATTAGTGATTAATCTAATTACAACAAATAAATATTAAGACTTCATTATCAGTAGTTAAAAATATTACCGGGATATTAGTGTCCAACTCAGTAACCTTATCTTCTGAAGGTGAAGATTCAATATATTCCTTAAATTCTTTCTCTAATTTCTCAGTGTGCTTTACACTCATTGGCTTCCATCTTGCCTTCTTCTTAGGCTTTGTCTCCCAAACCACATCAGAACTTATATATGAAAGCAAAAATCATGGTACTAATTTATACACATTTACATTTTAACTGGTTTACTACATGAATTACAAAACCTTCAGTAAAAATTCTGCAATATCTTCAATAATAAGCAAGCATATTACAAGTTTAAACACGTGAATTCATTCAAACAATTTATTAAATTCCTACTTATGCACCATTCTAGGTGGTAGGAATACTATCTGTAAACATCTCTCCCATTCTGAAGCTTTATTTTAGCTAAGGACATAAATATAGTAATTCAGCATACTTTAACATATTAGGAGGTGAAATTCTTTTGAAGGAAAAAAAAGCAGGGTAAGGTGGATATGGAATATTGAGATATATAAATTGGGGGGGTTGCCATATTAAAATAGAGTGGTCAACAGGGCTTTAGAAGCCCAAGGCTTTGTCATAGAAGACTTCAAGAATCTTAAAGGAAATTTATCCAGAAGACAATAAGTGAGCATTTCAAGGAGAGGGACCAGTTGGAGCCAAGGCTCCAAAGCACGTGTAGCGTGTGAAGAGGAGGAAGGAGAGTGGCATAACTGGAACACATTAAGAGAAGATGAAGTAAGACAGATTATGAGAGGCCAAACAATGGGAAAGCCTTGTAGGATATTGTAAAGACTTCGAGTTTTACTCTGTGATGAAGAACCACTAATTAATTATGAGAAGATCAGCGACATGATTTGACTTAATCTTTGTTAGGAATACACTGCTGGGATGGGAGAAGAGATAAGCAGATAACTGCTAGAAGCAGACAAACTTGTTAGGAGTTTAATTGCAGTAAGCTGGGAGAAAAATGGTGATGGTTCTGCCTAGGGTAATAGCAGTGAGCTAGTGAAAAGTGGTTAGATTTTATGTATGTTTTGAAGGTAGAGCCAGCACAGAACTTCTAGATGGATTATATGTGGGGTGTGAGATAGAGATGAATCAAGATGACTCTAAAGTTTTTGCCCTAAGCAACTAGAAAGATGTAGTTGTCATTAACTTTAATGGGGAAGCAGGTTTTGGTTAGAAGATCAGGAATTGGGTTTTAAACATATAAAGTTTAAGAAGTCTCTTAGGTATCTGAGTAGAAATTTTGTGTAGGCAATTGGATATATAAGCCTGGAGTTCAAGGGGGAAAATCTGGCTGAAGATGTATTTCTAGAAAATTCTGACATATATGTAGTACTTGAAATCACAAAACTGAAACATAGAAGAGGACTAAGGTTGAGAGCCTCATGGCATCCAATATTGTCTTCTCAGTGGAGAAGACAAGGAACCAACAAATGAGACTAAGAAGGTTGGTACAGAAAGAAAAATCAAGATGGTGAGGAACCCTGAAGTCAAGTCAAAGAAGTGGTTGATAATAGTGCAATGAACCCAGCAATACACTGGTCTCTAGGGTGATTTTGACACCAGTTTCATGGTACATTGACAGCAAAGGCTATTTGGAATAGTTAAAAAAGAACTGAACATAGTGAATACATTTAACTCTTCTGTAATGGACAATACTTTGGGCAGTTCAGCTATAAAAGGAAGCAAATAAGTATGTAGTAGGTAGCAAGGAAATTAGGTTTAAGAAAATTTTTAAGTTGAAAGAAGTAACACTGACAAGAACAATTCAAAAGAGAGCCAAAAATTGTTGATATAGGAGAAAGAAAGAGGAGAATAACTGTGTTGGTGTCTCAGGAGGTAAAAGGGAATATAATACAGTGCAAAAGTAGAAAAAATTATTTAAATAGGAGCACATGATGTGTATATGATAACTGTGGGGAAGTATGTCAGCATAGTAGGTAGGTAATAAATGATGGTGGGTAGGAAGCTGATATTGGGGGGTAGGTCTCTAAAAGTTCCTCTTTGAATGCTTCCATTTTCTCAGTGAAGTGAATGCAAGGTAGTGAGCTATGAGAGGGAATTGGGGTTTAGAAAGACAAAGTATGAAACAATAATGTAGGGAAGACAGAGTGACAGGAAACAAATCTTCACTGAAAAGTTGCTGAAAAATATAGAATAAAAAATCTATCTACATTCTAAAATTACTTCACTCTTTTTCAGTATGTAAGTTATTCAGTTTTGTTAGGTATTCTATTTGCTTATTCCTTCTAAAATTTATATTAACTTAATTAAAAGAAAGGTAGGAAACATATTATTTATTTCCACTTGCACCCACACCACAGCATTGGATATAATAGGCTTAAAATCTGTTGCCTCCTTGACATTTTTGTTTAAATAATAAACACATTTTTTGAGAACAATAAATGTTTTTAACAAAATAGTGTTTAATATTCTGTTTAAGATGGATTCCATTCAATAAGGAGTCAGGGGCATTTCTAGATACATTTAGAGAGAAAAACAAATTTAGATCTGTATTATATACCTTTAATATATCTATTTAATAGTTTAAGTCAAAGGATTGATGAAACTATATTATTGTGGTTATATAGATTAGAATCCAGAAATGCTTTCAAATTAGGAACAAACACTAAATATAATTTTATTTTGAGTTTTTTTATGACTAGGAATAGTAAAGGTATAGGGGAAGAAAAGAATTTCACTAGTGATAACTTATATGGGGAATGATAAAGTATTACTTTATAACATCTTAAAGTACCAAGGTCAAAATAGAACATAATTGTCTTTACTCTTTGAACAACTATTTAAGGAACATCTACAATATACCCTGCATTGTAGTAGGATAACCTTATGACATGTTAAATAAAGTATACTTCTGGTAAGCTGAATAAATCTAACTTTTCAGAGAGCCGAGAGAACGAACAACATAAAGATGGGTTTATAAATTTGATTTTTGATATATTTTTATCTCAAAGGACAAAAAAATCTCAAGTATTTTTAAATTAGCATTACCTTCGTATCAATGGCTAACCAAAACAAAAAGTTAAACTAAATTATTTTACATTTTACAATCACCATTCTTGATACTTAATAACTGATCATTTAAATTTATACAAATTTTAATGCACCTAACCTTGTAATGCCAATATAGGCTACTTCTTGCTTTGTGTAATTGTTGACGAGAGAAATTCCAACATCTTGTAATGCCAAAACAATTTCTTGCTCTGCTAATTCTGCTTTCTCATTTTCATATGTCACTTTAAATACATTTGGATCTTCAGTGAATAAAATAATGCGCTGTAAGCCTTCAAAGAATGAAACTAAATAAATAGTCTTTTTCCCCGAATTTATAGCTGTCATCATATCCTAAAATAAAACCACCAAAAAAAATTAAGAATACATCCCAACCAACATGAAATCTAGAATTCACATTTAAAACAATGAACATAATTATGGGACCTCCTTCATAGAGTCGAACAAACTAAATTAATTATATTTGTATTATACTGGAAGTATACATAATTAGAAACATTTGATATTAGCTTCTGCACTATTATAATAAAATTATTAGGAAGATACATCAATTGTTCTTTTATTTAACATCTTGATAAAATCTAATTAGTCTTCCTGTGTAGATTTATCAATAATGCAAAGTATTATTCTCTCTCCTTTATTCTAAGACCAACCAATATGTTACATGTTTTCAGTTAGAAATTCACATTTTCTCACAGAGCTGAACTAAAGAGGATAAAACATGTCTACCATCTTGACTGCATGCTCTACAAAGCATGGACATTCACCACAGGTGAGTAATTCTGCAGGAAGTCCTTACATATCAGTATGGTGCTGATATCAGTGTCTTGAGGTTCAATGACAAGAAAAATATAGCAAATTATAATAATTAACATAGTTATCCAATAAATTTCTAGTTAAGTAACATTCTGATTAAGAAAAATATACAATATGTGTCATGTTATAATCTACTGAAATGAAAAACTGGAGTTGCTACCATAAAATCACTATCTAGGAAGAGTTATATTACTTATAATTCTTTCTAAAATACAGAGCAGTAAAATTACATTGAGAAGTAAGAAAACTAACTTATTTTCAAATATTCCAAAGTCTGGCGATTACCAGAGTTGAAGATTGAGAGATGAGAGGGAGGTAGGAGAGGGGAAGGGGATAAGTGGTAATGGAAGGAGACTTGACTTAGGGTGGTAAATATACAACACAAAATACAAATGATATCTTTCACATAAAACCTATATAATTTTATTAGCCAATGTCATCCCAATAAATTTAATAAAAAAAATGAAGTCTTTCTAATATTTTGTAGTGGATTTCAATTTTAAAAAAGCTAAATCTGAAATCCATCATTATGACATAAATATGCAAAATTACTAATCAACAGAGTCAAATTAAGACATATTTGGAAAGACTAATAAAATTTTAATGAAACAATTTCTGAAAGCCATTGAAAATGTTACTGGAAAATGATTATATAACTTTCTCATTATGAAAAAACTAATCTATAATCACTTGCTACCAGAAATAAATTCTTTAGTTAGTAGACCCATAGGTGTTCCTTACACAAGTGAAAATAACCTAGGATGACTGTCAGTGAAGAGCTTATCTGTTTATGATGTGAATGCTGAAAGCAACCTCTCTCAGCACAATTTACCTCTATAACATAATGGAAGCAAATAATGATGTAGACAAAGTTAGACTAGTTCCAGTGTGAAACATTCTTGGCTAAGTTAAAGTTTGAACACCACTCTTAAAATCTTTGACAGTTTCTTTTACAAGTGTAAATATAAAACAAGCATTAAACTACCAAGGTTAAAAGAAATACCATTTAAAAATAGCTACCGAGACCACCAATACATACATCCTTTTGTGTCACTTCACCGTAGCATTTCCCACAACTCCATTTCAGGTTTCTAGAGCCCACTGGATCGGCCCACGTATAAAATACTGCTTTTCCAGGAGGGAGAGAATCTTCTATTTCACTGAGAGAACTGACATAAGTAGTAAATACATGCATTAAACTAAGTGTAAGTATATGGATATATAAAGAACCCAAAATAACACTTCATTAATTCTGAGTGCAATAAATGAGATTTATAATAGCTCTGATTAAGAATAGACTGTACATTTTTCCTTATGCAATGGAAAAGTAGTTTTCTAAGAAAATAATGAGAATACTTCAAGGAAAGTATTTGTCCTACATAGGAAATAAAGGTCTTCAGGTCTTTCAAATTATTTTTTCAACTTTTGTGTTAATAGAAATTAATTATGAAAGAAAAATATTCCAATTACTTTACCTTATTTATACTAAATCTGAGAGAATTTAATTGGGTTGGTAACTCTTCCCTAAGTATTGGTTTTGGTCTGGCAAAAAAAATACAGCTCAATTATTTCTAAAAACCTAAGACACAGAATATAAATCTAAGAAATTCAATCAATTCACAAATGGATTACCAGAATAAAAAAAAAAAAACTAGAGAAGTTACAAACCAAATGAATAATAAAATATAACTTTTGTGAGCTGTATAAGTTGATTCTCCAGATTAAAGGACATCATTGGTTATGAGACAAAATTAATAACAACAGAACATCATACTAGAGATATCTTTGTAAACCATTTACATTTTAAGAAAATAAAGAGAAAACAGTCTATAAACATCTAGGAAAATCGAAGTTACACACAAAGTAATAAAAATAAGACTCGTCTTACACTTTTCTAAAATAGTGAATGACAGAAAACAGTGGAGCAATGACTACACAATTTTAAGGAAACAGCTTATGACAAAGGTTTTTGTCAAACTGTCATTAATTTTCATGAATAAGATATTTTCAAACAAGCAATAACATATTATCCACAAAATCTTACTGAAAAAGTAACTCATAGACTTTCTTCCAAGCAATCCAGACATGACTCAAAGTAAAATTTTAAGAACTGAGATGTAGAAATATTAAGCAACTAAACCAGTCAAAAAATCAACTTGTCAATGTTATAAATAAATGCAAATGTGAAAAAAGCCTTGAATGAACATATTTTTTAAAATCTATCCATTTTATGTTAACCTGGATCAAAATCCCAAATTATATTCATAAGACACCAGGAATTTGGAAAGAGGAGTTGAAGAAAATGTAGAAGTATTCCAAATCTTTCATGGGTAGTTAGCAGTCTCAAAATTTAAAATGCGTCAACATCTTTCAGAACAAAAAAGTAATTATCTAGAACAGAAACAGAATGCATGTTTTCCAAACATCACTAGCAGAAAATAATCTACGATATGAAAGTGTAGCAGTGGATCATAAATTAGTTATTATAAGGATTAAAAATAGGTTAAAGATCTTTAAAGGAGTATTTATTTGATAGTGATTCTATATGATGGAATATCATGCATTCATTAAAAATTGTTTTTGAAGTAAGTTTACATACTTACAATAGTTAAAAATGAGACTCAGACAGATGAAAAGAAATAGTAAAACAGTGTGAAAAATGCATTAAAATGTTGACAGCGTTGAGATTCCAGGAATCACAGTTTTCTCACAGCTTTTCTACAGAATTTTAAAAAATTGGCAGATAACACTTTTATGTGCAGGAAACAATTAACAGCCATAGTAACAACAACAAAAATACTGAGGGAAAGGAAAGCATAGGAGATAAAAGCCCTATACCTCTTATATTTTTTATGAAAAAATATCAAATGTAAGTATGTTGAGCAGATAAAATAAAAACTAACCACAGTCCTCAGAATGTTAACTATGGATATGTACATGACTTAAACTCACAAGAAAATGACAATACGATGACAAATGCTTTCATCTACACATGTCAAGGTGCAATCAAAAACTGGGTGTATAGATTAAGGTGGTAAAGGAAGGGATCCCAGGAAAGTGGAGTTTTTCTGGAGGAAATGAAAACCTATACAGGTAAAAACGCATGGAAGGACCCAGAGCATTCAGGAAACAAAGACTTCAGTTGGTCTTAAGTATAGGTTAAGAGTAATGCAACAGAAAGAGAAATGTTTAGAAAGGTAGCCTAGAAACATATTTTATTTTAAAAGAAATGAAAAGCCACTGAAGAACTCTAAACAGGAGAGAGATACGATTATATTTAGTATTTCTAGAAACCTACCTCTAGTGGCAAATAGAGGACTAAATATTAGGAGCCGAAATGACAGGACAGATTAGACAAAAGGAGAAGATGTGAAAAAACAGAGTTTAACTGTTTGGCGTGGTGAGGCAGGGGAAATCCAGGATGACAGGAAGAGATGACACTGTCATTCACAGAGAAGGATCTGGAGGAGGAGAGTTTGCAGCACAATGAGGAGGTCAGTTTTGAATTCGGTTCTTGTGTGGTATTTAGTAGGTGGCAGCCTGAAATATCACAGGTTCCAAGAGCAGGCTGTGTTGGAGTAAAGGTTTGGAGAGCATTGGCACCTAGGACTCTGGATTCAATCAGGCTCTTGATGTAGTAACTACTTGAAATAATTCTAAATCCAAATCTAGTGTTCACTCTTGCAGGCTGTAAAACTGCAAATTTTATGTTTCCATTAAGATTGCAATTTTTTGTTTTGGAATTTCAACACAGGATCAGATTCTAGTTGCTCCCTTATCTCTTACTTTTACAATTAAAACAATCCAGTAGATAAGATTTCTAAAAACTTCATACCTGAATTGTACTATTAAAAAAATAGCAAGGTCAAGAAAAGACTAAGAAGCTTCTACTTGAGCCTCAGCTAGGCTCATCTATGTATCAGAGAATTAAGTTATGATGTGCTACATTGTAAGTAGAACATAAAGAATTAACTCAGCTACTATATATCTAGAATATTACCAGCCATGCACCTACCTTTCACAGAACTGAGAAAATAGTCACTAAAGTCCTTTTCTGTAGGTCTTGATTCTGTGAACACTATTTGGGAAAGATTACTTGAGGTCCATGGATTGTTAGTTTTTTAGAATCCTCACTGAAGGATGTTTATTGATTTTACAGAGAAAGGAAGGGAGGGGGAGGGGTGGGTAGGGGCATGGGGAGACACACACACACACACACACACACACACACACAAACATCGATTGGCTGGCTCCCATACATGCCCTGACTGAGAATGGAACCTGCAACCTAGGTATGTCCTCTGACCAGGAATTAAACTTGCAACCATGTGTGTGTGTGTATGGGGACATTTCAACCAACTGGGCCACTGGGCCAGGGCTGCTTTTGTCATTTTTAATTAATAAATTTATTATTTTATTATATAGATTATCATAAAAAATAAACTTTCCTGTCTCTCAACATCTTCCACAGATGAGAGAACTGACAGGCAAAGAGGGGTTCTAGGTTATGTGCCAGCCCAGCCTTGGGGCCCTCCCTCAATGTTTATTTGAGTCAATGATTAGAACCGTGTATTTAGCAGTGGAAGGAAGGTAGTACATTGATAAATATGGGCCCACTTATAATTGATAGATGAAAACAAACTAAAAAGAGCAGACAAAATAATTTTAAGTTGGTCTGGGACCAGTAAGTACAGGAACAAAAAGTTTCAGCATAACTACAAGGATATAATATCACAGCAAATTGAAACAATGATATTATTAGGAGTCCTGAAATATCAATATATAAATACAGTCTTTAGTGAAGTTTTGAAATGTAGCAGTCCTTTAGCATACACCTCAGCAAGAAGATACCTACTGTTTGAAAAAAAAAACCACTGAAGTTTGAATATTTATATTGTGTTCATTAAAAATACAAAAAAATGGAAAATAGACAAAACAAGGATTAACCCTGACATTTTCCTCACAGAATTCCACAATGATCAAGCTTCTGCCATACTTGCTTCAGTTTTCCTTGTTGTTTTACTGAGGCATTTGAAAATAAATTAAGAGAGAACATACATATGTCTAATACACATATAAAAAGATGCTCATTATCACTAATCATCATAGAAATGCAAATAAAAATCACAATGAGATATCTCCTCACACCTATTAGAATGGCTATTATTTTTTTAAAAAAGGAACAGAAAAGATACAACAAGCATTGGCACGAATGTGGAAAATAGGGTACCCTGGGTACTGCTGGTGGGACTGTAACTAAGTATATAGCCACTGTAAAAAACAGTATGGCATTTCCTCAAAAATTTAAAAATAAAACTAGCACATGATCTAGCAATTCTATTTCTGCACATTTAGCCCCCTCCCCCCAAAAACCCTCAAGAAAACACTGACTCCAAAAGAGTGACACCCATGTTCATTACTGCTTTATCTACAATTGCTAAGACATGGAAATAGTCTAAATGTCCAATGACAGAAGAAGAGATAAACAAAATGTGGTACATGTATACAGTGAAATATTATTCAGCCATATAAAAGGAAAACTTGCCATTTGTGACACCATCCAGATGTATATTGGAAGGACCTTAAGGGTATTATGCTCAGTGAAATAAGTAAGAAAAAGACAAATACCACATGATCTCACTTACATGTGAAATCTTAAAAAAAGAAAAAATAACACAATTTAGAAAACCCAAACACATAAATACAGAAAACAGATGGGTGGAGGGGTGGAGTTGGGGAATAGACAAAATGGGTGAAGGTAGTCAAAAGGCACAAACTTCCAGTTATAAAATAAACGTCATGCAATGTACAGCATTGTGACCACAGAATACTACTGTATTTTTTTAATTGCTAAGAGAGTAAATCTTAAAAGGTCTCATCACAAGAAAAAAATTATAACTATGTATGGTGATGGATGTTAACTAGCTTTGTGGTGATCATTTTGCCATATGCTCAAGTATCAAATCATTCTGTTGCATATCTGAAACTGGTACAATGTTATACATCAATTATACCACAGTTTAACAAGAGAATAGCTATGAAGTCAGTTTTACCCCTACATATCTCAGTATACATTTTTTTAAAAAATAAGAACACAGTTTAATATAGCCACAACACCATTATCAGCGTTTGTATTTTTAAGAAATGATCATAAAGTCAGTGTCTTATCACTTAGACTTTGCTCAAATCAGGTGATACTGCATTTGTGATAATCTTACCTTTGCCTATATTCAATAATGTCTTCCTTAGTGTGATTTATTAACAGGAATGTAGCTGCCCCATCATGATAATCTGAAAATGTAATAACTGTAGAATGCTCAGCCAAGTTAACTTCTGCTATAATACCTCCAAGCTAGAAAAAAAGGGAACAAATATTCTCTAATATGATCATTTCCAAAGAATATTAACATTTAATAATAAAACTATTCATAACTTTTTATTTTATATTGTATGTTTTGGAAACCATGCTCTTAATTATTATATATAGATGTGTCAAATTCCAGATGTATATTTTAGGCACTTCAACTAACTTTCTGTAAAACAAACTGTTTTATGCCTGTCTCCTTTTAGTACTCTTTCCCTTCACAAACACACAAAAAATCTTTGTTCATTTTTGGTGAAAGGAAAAAAATAATGAGAAAATTATTTGATGCAAAAAATTAAATATTAGTAAGTAACATTAGCTTCTTTAATCCTTCCCCCCCAAAAAAATATTACCTCATTATCCAGACGCAATAAAATACAGTTTTCTTGCTTGTTAAAATGTATCTTTTTGGGAGGGCCTTTACTTCTTTCAACTTGAATAAGAAGTGTATTTGAAGCATCCTCAGGCCAAAAGGGGATACACTAAAACATACATATTACATATATTTATTTTTAAAAAACAACAGATTGCATCATAAAGACCTTTATCATTTTAATAAACCCATCAGAGTACACTTAGGATAAAATTAAAGTAAATCTCTTTCAACACTGTTCTAGTTATTGGGTTGTTTACCTAAACAGCTGTAAACTGTCCACTTAGAGATGGGCTGTCACTTGTGGGCCGGGTAAATGAAAGCAGTAATTGGCAGTAAGTTGAAAAGCTACAATACACAGAGATTTTAATGTGGTACAGATCTAGGGAAGGATTAAAATCCAGGAAGTCATCTGAGGAGAGAGCTGGGAATCAAGTGAAATGATAATACAAGCTTAAAACAAGGATATACTCAGTCATGAAAAATCATAATCAGATTGTAGGCATCATTTGGTAATTAAGCAGTAGTCAAAGTACACACAAATGCTGACTCAGGATACGTGTTAAATCCAGAGTTGGGGAAGTTAAATAAGGGTAAAAAGTAAAAGAAGTATTCAAAGTTCAAGTAGGAAATAGGTTCAAAATCTTAACAACAACCTGGATATCAGTGATCTGGAAACCAAACTAAAAGAATAGTGAGTGTACCCAGACAGAAAACGGGGACAATAGGAGCTGGAAACAAAGAAAAGAGCTGAAAGAACAGGAAAGGAGAAGCAAACTTGTCTGAAAGCTACTGTAAACCCTGTCTTAGTGTGATAGGCCCTGACCAGGACTGGGAGCTTCACATATTTCAATGAGACTGTTCATGTGTGACTCTGATTATCACCATATGACCTGGGAACAATGTAGCAGAACTGAGATGTCAAGTCAGTTCTACTCAACCGTAAAAGGTGATTAACAGAACTAGACATGGAACATGGTGAAGGCTATAGGAGGCTGAGAAGGTTCCTCCCAGGGTTTCTTGCAACCTAGCAGAAACTTACCTGGAATACTAATCCAAGTATACTTCCCATAAGCAACAGATGTGTTCTTTGAACATCCCCTAAACTGCTATCTTCTGATAGCCTTCGCCTTAAAAATATGTTTTTATGTTTAGTAAGGTATGCTGTGTATCTTTTAAAAATCTTATGTGCTCCACCTCTTGAGACTAGAGAAAGAAGGAAAGTATTTGTCTTTTGTAGTTGAAAAATAGAAATAATAGATAAGTTTTAACAAATCTACATAGGTAATAATCATGAGTGTAAATCTTAGGGTAAGCTTCGCCATCATAAGCTAAAATTGAAATGTAAAACTTTTAAACTAGCAAAGAAAACCTATCTTAAAAAAGACTAAAAATGAAAATAAAATAAAAAAAGAAGTGTTATTCAGGTTTAACTGCAATTAATGGAAATCGTTCAAGACAGCTATAGATAGGTACTAAAAAGATCCAATAATGTATTAGAAAGACACATATGCAGACAGAACTGTGTAAATAAACAGAGAAAAAGACATGCTTAAAAATCTATAAAGCAAAGCAAGGCTGGAGTTGTAAGGGTAGGAACTGAGACATACAGCTCTGCATCCAACCCAAACCATCCCATAGACTTAAGAGGACACACAGGAACAAGGCAAAAATAGCAATATTGAGCAGCAAATAGTATTGGAGAGCAGACTGGGGGATCACGATTCAAACCCCCAACAGGTCTCCAGTTCACTCAGAGAGCAAAAGCTAAAATCCTTGCAATGGCTTAAAAAGTTCTACATGATTATTCTTCATCACCATTATACCTTGTTCTCTGCTACTTTTCCTCCTTTCAGTAACATTGGCCACTTTTGCTATCCCTCGAACAGGCTAAGTATTCTCCTTCCTTAGGCCACCAGCCCCGGCTGATTCTTCTATCTCTAATGTTCTTCTCCTGATATCTCCATTGCTGAGGAGTCCGGCTCCTGGCTATATGTAATTTTTCAGGTCAGAACATAGTTACAAAGGGGATTTTATCTGGCAGGCCTCACAGTGAACAGACGACCTCCTCATACCAGACTAGGTGCACAGCCAGAGCACTGCATTGTCAAGGACTCAGTCCTACCTCCAGCCAAGCTCAAACATGTATATGATTCCTACCCCAGGCAACTTCATTTGGGTCCCCTTTATTAGGGCCCGTGGCAGAAGCCTTCTGAGCAACCTCTGCAAACTGTGTCAAGACGAGAGAGAAATCTTGAGGTTTCTCTCAGAAACCGAGAAGAGAAAGCTTATTCTCTACTCTGACTCAGAGCTCAGGACTTTTCCACTCATAGCCTTTCCCCCCTGCTTTCTCCCTTCCCCCAGGTCCATAAAAAAGCCTTTTGTTCAGGGCTCCCCTGACAGTGATAAAACCCCCTTATCTGTGCTGATCCACCTGACCACTGACCAATGCTGCTCCTGGGGGGACTCGATGCTTTTTCCAGTTTAGCTTCTTGTTTATACCATCACAGTAGGTAATCAAAAGCTTGACTGTTATATTCATTTAGGTTTGTTGTATTAATCAGCTACTCCAATACCTAGCAGCTCAGCTCCAGCTCAGGTGAACTCCTGAGAATTGCTACCTCTCACATTTCTTCCAAGTCTGTTGAAATTTGACCTCTGAGTCCTATCCTTGACCGCCTTACATAAAATTATAGTTCACCCTTGCTTGTGATAACTCTTACTACTTCCTTGTCTGTCTTATTTTCTTTTCCTCCATTACATTGGTCACCTTTAAACATATTATATATTTTAATAATTGATCATGGCATTATTAATGTATTGTTTTCCTACACCTCCCTTGAAATACAAACTCCATGAGGTCAGGGACTTGTTGCTTTGTTAATATGTATCTATCACGAGCCACACAGGAGTACACAGTAAGTATTTGCTGAAAGAATGTATTAACAGACAGACTTGAAAAAAATAGAGCTTCTAGAAATGAGAAATATAATTATTCAAACAAAAAACCCAACCAAAGGCTTAGAAAGCAGTTTAGACACACTAAAAGTAAAAACTTATGGAAGATATGTATGTAGAATTTATCCAGATTGCAGCAGAGTTATACAGATGAAAAATATAAAAAAGATGTTAGGAGACATGGAAGATAGAATGTAAAAGTCTAGAATATGTTTGATTAAAAGCTCAGAAGGGGAAATGAGAAGACAGGGGAGAGACAATATTTAAAGAAATAATAGTTACAAATTTTCCAGGCAGTATGAAGAATTATTAATCCACAGACCTAGCAGTAAGACATCTCAAACAGGATATATAAAATTTTGGAACCCACATGTGGGTAAACAGTAGTAGGACTACAGAACATCGAACACAGAGACTGAAGGCAGCTAAAGAGAAAAGAAAGATAACCTCCAAAGAAATGACAGAACCACTCCACAAAAAGGGATGCCAAAAAACAGTGAAGGGAAATATACATGCTGAGAAGAACGAGAACTCATTATCAAGAAAAAGTACCACGAAGTAAAGATGATGATAAAAACTGGGGAACATTATGCTAAGTGAAATAAGCCAGGCAGTAAAAGACAAATACCATATGATCTCACCTAAAAGTGGAACCTAATCAAGAAAAAGAACAAGTGAACAAACTATAACCAGAGACACCAAAGAACAAACTGACAGTAACCAGAGGGGATGTGGGAAATGGGAGAAGGGGGAAGGGTTTTCAGGAACAACTATAAAGGACACACGGACAAAACCAAAGAGGGGGCAGGATCAAGGGTGGGAAGTGGGGATGGCTGGGGTGGCGGGGAGTGGTAGGGGAAAATGGAGACAACTGTACTTGAACAACAATAATAACATGTGAACAAAAATTAAAAAATAATTATTTTATTTATTTATTTATTTATTTATTTATTTTAGAGAGGGAAGGGAGGGAGAAAGAGAGAAACATCAATGTGCGGTTGCTGGGGGCCGTGGCCTGAAACCCAGGCATGTGCCCTGACTGGGAATTGAACCTATGATGCTTTGGTTCGCAGCCCATGCTCAATCCACTGAGCTACGCCAGTCAGGGCTTTAAAAAATTATTTAAAAAATCACACAGCCTGGAAGGGCAGAACTGGGAATTAAATGTACAATGCATTCCAGAAAATGTGCCTCTAACTTAAATTCCACACTGCTTTTTGGCAATCTGAGGAATGCATAACGAATTGGAACTATCTCTTTTAAGCAAGTATTATGTTTAAATATAGGTATTAGAGGATTTATTCTCAAAAAAACTTTTATGGATAAACACAAACATTCCATTTTCCTCCAGCAACAGCACAAAGGAAATTCTAAGGGATGCATATCAAGAAGAATGATTCCAGAAGGATGGCTTAAAAGCAAGAAAAGTGAATAAAAATAGTAAACATTCCTCTTATAATCCCAATATATCTAGAATAAAATTTCTTCAAAAGTAAAATATTCTATCAACCTGGGGCAGTGAGTCCTTCAGAAAGTTCTTATCTAGAGGTTTAATAGCTACAGATAGAGTAAAATAAACATTTTTCTTCTAAGTCACTATCACCTTCCTAAAAAAGCTGGTTCACCATGCTCTTTAAAGGCAGCCCTAAGAGCTTCCTGAAGAAAATAAATCATTTCCTTCTGTTTCCTGCATTTATAATGTATCTAGTCTTATTTGAGTCCATTTGGTTAGTAACTGTTAAATGTTTACACCTCCCTTATCAAGCAATATATTCCTAGATGGCAAGGTTTGGGTTTTAATAATTAAATATCTAGGGCTTGGTTTAAATACTCAATGAATGTTCATGGAACTGAAATAAACTTGGGGGGTGCAAGTGGAAAGTTAAAACATAACATTGTAATTTAAGTTATCTAACTTCAAGGAAAAATACAAATCCAAAGACTTATGTTACTGAAATTCATCTACCTACCTGCTCCAAATCAAGAGAGAGCCATTTATCATTTCCTTCTTCAGCCACTGATACACGATACTTGCTTTTGTTTTCAATCATATAAAAAGGGGTAAATGTCACAATTCTGGTAATATTAAAACTGCTAAGGCCAATAGTGACACCAACCTAAGGAAAAAAATATTTTCACAAAAACATTTCAAAAACTATTACATAAAATAACATCCTTAATAATTAAGTAGTCAATAGAGTCAACCGACACAGTTTAGATAGAAGTTTTGTAATGAGCACAGAATGAACTCACTTGATATTCCATTTTCAGGGCTTTACACTTAACTGCTCCATGACTCCCAACAGTATCAATTGAAAACTGATCTGACAATTCACTATCAGTTACCATAAGCTGAACCTAGGAAAAAATATTTCAAATAAATTTCAATTTAGTATCTTTAAAAATTCCAACCTAAACTGATATATTTTTTTGCTTTTTAGTATAAATACTATATTGTTAATGCACTAAACCTTTCCCAATATGAAATTCTACTCTTCACAACCTCAAATATTTAACAAATGTTATTTCTACATGTTTCATAAAATTTTACTCTTCAAAATTCTAAACTCTAGAAAGGACTGATAAATAGCTAAGAAAAATGAAAGTTAAAAAACTTTACATACCTTATTGTTATTAAAAAAGTGCTTGGGCTGAAAAGAAAAGAGAACTGGCATTTTATAATTAGGTGGATGCTTTCGATGAATTCCATCTGCTTTATACTGTAACATTCGACCAGTTTTATTGACCATCCAATAAGGGCTATGAAATGCCACAACTGTCTGGCCAGGATTATAAGTCACATGGATAGCAATATCTAAATCAGTCTTTTCTATTTCTGTAACACAGGTAAAATTGATGAAACTAATATCCTGTTGATTAGGTTTTATATGATATTCACTTTTCCAATCATGATTAAGATAGTCAAGTAGTTTTAAATGTATCTTGGCCTTATCCAGTTGCACAGTACAAATATGGGCAGAACATCCTTCATTTAGAGTAAAAACTCTCTGTTCATTCCCCTGTAATAAAAAAAATATAGTTAAATTTTTAACATTTCAGAATATGTCAAAATTCTACTTGATTCCAAATGCTATACAAAATGCTTTTGAAATATACTTCTGTCAGAACAAGACCGAAGACTTATATTCAAATTCTAACTCTGTCAACTACGTGAATTGTGTACATTATTTGAGATATGAGTTACTGTATTTGTAAAATGGTCTACATGTACTATTGTTAGTATAAATCTAAAGAACACAATGTGAAACTCTGCTGGAACTAATAAACATTATAAAACACTATAATTAGTAAAATATTTAAAAATCTTATCCATTAGTGATTTCAGTTTGGGAAACTACAAAATAATGCAAAATGCATGAGAAAACTGATGGCAATCAAAATAAAAGCAATCCCTACGAATTCCCCTTCTTGATTTTTACATCCCTCACCACCCTTTCCATTATTGTTTTGCATTTTGCGTATCTCTCAAAACTGTTCATTTCTCTCCACCCACACTCCGATTACCTTAGTTTATGTCACCGTGACCTCTCGCTTAAGTCTCCTAACTGTTCTTGTCTCCTTCTAATCCCTTCTCCATACCACAGCTAAATTGTCTTTTTAAAAGCTGATCATATGCTTTGGAAACTAGCAAACAACATATTTCCTAAAAGCATCAAGTGAAAAGTTCTATGAGAACTGCACATAGATGGTACGTCTGGATAATTCACCAGTTTTTCCAACATCTCTAACCTAGCTCCTTACTGTTGTTATCAACGGGAATCTCTTCATCTTAAGGTTTTAAAGTAGTTAGAGCAAAACTAATTTCAATGATTGATTCCTGACATGCTAATGTCCACAGAAGAGAAGAACAATGGTGGTGGCGTCAGAGAGGCATGTAAATGGCAACCACGTGCCTGTCAGGCATTCTACTAAATCCTTCACATACAGTGTTTCACTTGATTTTCCCCATACCCCAATTATGGGAGTTTTATTACTATGCCCATTTTATAAATAAGGATAAATAATTCAGAAAGATACTATAACCTGCCTAAAGACATATACTTAGTAAGTAATACAGCTAGGATTAAATCTCAAAGCTACCTGACAGCAAAGTGCAAATTCTTAGCCACTATGGTATCTACCAAGCATAAGAAAAAGCAGATGTCCTTAAATCATAGATATGTTAACTTCACCCTCCCAAAAAATTTTATAGGAAGTGTATACATATAGTAAATCCCAATGATTAATAATTAATAAACTACAACAAAAACAATAATTAATAGGTTACAATATTTGATAAGCATGGCAAATGTAATATTAATATCCTAAGATCAAATCAGATATAATTTGTTAAAACAGAGTATTTAAAAGAAAAAGCATCTTTATAGGGCATAAAATCCTTTGAGAGAACATGAGGATAATATAATATAATGTAGCAGGGTTTTTTTTCATTTAAGTCTAGTACTTGAATGGAATTTTAATACTAATTCTTGTAATTGCTTTAAAAGTTAGAATCCATCCTTTTAATGGATGATATATGAAATGTACATGCATAGAAAAGATTGAAAAATATTCTAAAACTAAAATGATATTTTCACCTAAAGTACTACCTTCAGATAATGTGATTATAGGCATTTTTTATTATCTCTAATTTCCAAATTTTCTAACAGAAATTTATATTACTTTCATAAATACTTTTAAAATGCCATATCGCATTTGTGTATATTATTTATATTCAGCCTAGTAGCCAAATTTGAAAGGTAAATTAATGGAAAATATTTTTAATCCTCTTTTTATACATGATTTGAAACATTTCCTTTCCATTTGAAGTACTACCTATGACCAGTACTAAAATTTTTATTAGAACAGTAAAAAATTTATTGTTCATATTCTCAAATAACTAAAGCTACAAAATCAAAGGTACAAAGGCATTTTAAAAATTCCAAAATACCTCAATATAATAAGCAATTTTGTAAGGAAGAAGATTTCGCAGTAGGATAGGTGGCCACAAATGTATTATGTATGGTAAGTCCCAACCGTCTTCTGAATACACTGACAGAGATGTTAGATTATCTTTTTCTGGGACAACATTAATAATAAATGGTTTCTTAGAAGGGTTTACAGATCTACAGTTCTTCTTAAGAAAAGTGCCTTCATTTTTTATAATTTCTTCAAAGTCAATTCCTTCACACATTTGATAGTCCTTGTCTTCTGGCTTCAGATAAAAAAGTGATCTGCACAAAAGATTAAAGAATATGTGCTGAAATGCTTTAAAAGGGAATATATTAAATTATATGAATACAGCTTTAGAACAATGAAATTATCTCTCTCCATAATACATTTTTATATTTTCACCGTCTTAGAGATAGGTGAGATAGACAATAGATAGATATCTCCATCTTTCAGAAAACGAATGAAGTTATTTAGCTGTTAAGAGAAGAACATTTTTCTTATAAACTTACTATCTTAAAATGTATGTTTACAATGTATGTAGATATCCTTACCAAATCAGAAACTAAAAATTCTATGAGACTATAGAGCAAACAAAAAGAAAGATAAAGAATCACCTGTAAGATGCTAATGGTATGTTAAATTCATTTCCAGGTGTAGCTATTCCCAGTAAAGTATCCCCTTCATAAACTGAAAGTGGGATTGAAAAATGATTTCTAATCTGGGAAAGAAAAACAAATAACAATTAGTACCATTAATCTAATAAACTAAACACATTTAAAATATATTCCATCTAAACACCCCAACAAAAGAACTATGCAGTAATATTTACCTTGCTTATATAAGTTAGAAATAAAACAAACATGCTATTGTTTTTCCTAGAAATACAAGAAAAATTTTGACAGTTTTATACAAAGGGAACCTCAAACAATGAAACTTTAAAAATCCTAGAAAGAAGTAAGTAGTATCTTCTTGACTTTGAGATAAGTAATAACTTCTTCTTTAAACAAAAATAGTAGAAAAAGTTCAAAGGAAAAAATATTACGTCAAAATTTTAAATGTCTATATGACAAAGTAAAGAACAAGCCTCAGGCTGGGAAATGCCCCTTTTCACACTGCTGTTTTGTGTTATTCATGGATGAGACACAGTGTATTGGGAGGGTATCACAACCAATGAGTAGCATATGACAGTGATATGAAGGTAACATAATTTTGATTATTACATATTATCGGATACACCTACAAACAGTTACAGTTCCCTTTGGAAGGATAAAAACAAATTGGCTAGAAAGACCATTTTCTTATCTTCCTATATCTTACTAAAATTTTACTAATTAAAAAAAGTCATACCAAAACATAAAACATGCTCAATGGGAAATAACATTAAAACGATAATCTTAACTTTACTATATTTTATTTCTGGATATACTGCTAGCCCCACCTATTTTAAACCATACAAATACATTTTGATTTTTTTTTAAAAAATACTTCATTTATTTATTTTTAGACAGAGGGGAAGGGAGGGAGAAAGAAAGGGAGAGAAACACCAATGTGTGGTTGCCCCTGGCATGCCCCCCACCAGGGACTTGGCCCGCAACCCAGGCACATGCCCTGATTGAGGATTGAACCAGCAAACCGTTGGTTTGCAGGCTGGCACTCAGTCTACTGAGCCACACCAGCCAGGGCTATATTTTGATTTCTATAAATACCTATAAGAAACTTAAAATTAATGTTTAACTATTTAATGAAATTTTTTAAATCAATCATAATGAGAACAGCCCAACAGTCATCTTTTAAAACAGTTGGTTATAAATCATAGATGAAAGAAAAGGAACTTATGTTTTTAGCCATAATAGAAAAACAGGGACCAGATATACCTTCCAAACCTAAATAACTAAGCACTGGAGGGAAAACATTAAACTATAATTTTCAGACACCGTGTAGTAAGCAGCACAGGAAAGAAAAAATAAAAGCAAAAACCTCCAAGAAAAGCCCTAAAATTGCTCCAGCTTACTGCCTAGAGAGTTTCTGGCTACCAGATAGGGCAGGGGAAGTCAAACAGAGCCAAGTCTGCCTAAATTAGAGATGAAAATTTTGGAAAGCCGTTGTGGTTTAAACTGACAGCACACTGCATGAGAGAGGAGTGCACTGCATGGAGGGGTGGAAGTTGCAGAGAGGAGATGTGTAAGACTGAAGAGTGTGCTCTACTCTCAAGACTTCAGTATTGACCAGCATACGCACATGAGAAAACTGTCTAAGGCTTGGTAAGATCAACTTAAAGGGGAAGCGTCTCTGGTGCTGAAATAGTTCCTTTTCTCACAACCCAAAGTGGTAAAACTTTGTTTAGTACAGAAGATATTGGTTTTGGTTCCTTACTAGCGGGGCAAAATTAGCCCTGGACTAATGGGTACTTGAGTCCCACCTAAAGTTTAAAAATAAAAACTAAAAGATCACTTTCTAACATAATTGCATTGGAGAATAAAGTTCAAGAATACATGAAGAAATACAAATATATAAAACATCCAGCAAGGTAAAACTCACAATTTTAGGCATCCAATAAAAAAATTACTAGACACAATAAATTTTTAAATGACCCATAATAAAAAGTTAATAAAAGGAAACATATCAGATATAATACACATGACAGAATTAGTAGACGAGGACATTAAAACAAATATATTTAGTATGTTCAAAGTTAGGGAAAAGTCAAAATATTAACAGATGACATGGAAAATATAGATAAAAGTGCAAACTGAAATTCTAGAGATAAAAATCTCTAGAATTAACGGATAGAAATAAGGAAAGACCGAACTTTAAAAAAGAAAACAACTATAAGACACAGCAATATAAACTAAACAGAAACACACAGGGGAAAAAACTGAAAGAAAAAATGAACAGAGCATTACTGAGCTATGGGGCAGATCTAAAACTCTTAATACATACCTAACTGTGGTCAGTAAAGAAGAAAGAAGAGGGGAAAAATATTAAAAAAGAAATTTGAAAAAAATGGCAAAAACTTTCTAAAGTTGATAAAAGCTGTAAATCCACAGATTCGAGAAACTTAAACCCAAGTACAAGAAACATGAAGTAAACGGTACTAAGATTCATCACAACCAAATTAATTACCATCAGTGATAAAAGAAAAAAACCCTCTTGAATGCATATAAATATCAACACTTTTCATAAAACAAATGTAAAAGTAAAGGGAGATTCTGGTCAGAAACAATGTAATCCAGTCAACAGTGGAACAATTTCTTAAAAAGTATGAAAAAACACAAACCAATTTATATTGACTTTTAGTGAAAATGAGTTAAATAAAATGGAAATAATTCATGGACAAATTTCATGAAAGATTCAAAATTTCTAGAAGAGTTCACTTGAGAACTAACAGATAACCTAAGTAGCCTTTACACATAAAATAAAGTGAAACTGTATTTGAAAACCTTCACAAAAAGAAAATATTATAAGAAAATTATAGGTCAATATCCCTCATGATGTAAATGCAAATACTCTGAACCTAATTTTAGCAAATTAATCCAACAATGCGCTAAATGGTTAATAATGCTTTATGACTAACCCAGATTCCACTGGGATTTCACAGATTAATGCAAGGCTGACTGAGCATTTAAAAATCAATCAAGTCTTATTTAATATAACAATTAAAAACCAACCATATTAACATTTTTTAAAAAGATACACTCAATAAACACAGAATCATTTGACCAAATCCTAATAAAAACCATCACCAAATTAGGAACAGAAGGAAGCATTTTCAACCTAAGAAAGGGCATCTAAAAAAAATCCCTCAAAACATACTTAATGCTAAAAAAGTGAATACTTTTACACTAAAACTGAGAGCAAGGCAAAAACATCTGCTTTTATGATTCCTATTCAAATTGTACTGGAGGTTCTAGCTAGCACAACAGGCAAAAAAATGAAACAATAAAATAATACACATCCAGATTAGGAAAAAATGTAAAAATGCCTTTACAGACAGTGTAACTATATGTAGAAAAAGCACTAGAAATAACAGGGCAAATAGTAAGTTTACACAAGTTAATATAAAAATCAACTGTACTTCCCCTAATAATGAAAAATCATAAATTAGTATGTAAAAATACCATTTTTGTCCAAATTTTTGAGTAAAAATTGAAAACCTGAGTCTAAAATTTAAATGGAGATGACTGAGAGCAGCCCAATCAACCTCCCAAAAGAACAATGTGGGACACCTTGTACTGCCCAACTTCAAAATGCAGGGTGAGTATAATCAAGAGAGTGTGGCATTAGCATGAAGATAACAATAAAGCAGAACAGAAAATTCAAGAATAAATCACACAGATACGATCAATTTATGTTTGATAAAAGTATCGTGGCAATTTGATAGAATAAGGATAATCTTGTTTAGAACAACTTATGGAAAAAAATGAACTTCAATCCTTACCTCATATCGTAGACAAAATGGTGTGTGGTATGTATGGCCACATTATAGATAACTACTGAACAACAACATGCAACTGCATGTAACACCATTAATAACAAAAGTTGATACTTACAAAATTATGCCTAATAAAAGAAGCAAGACTCCATTTGTACTACATTTCATTTACATAAATTCTATATTGTATAACTAATGCATAATGAGAACATATCAGTGGATGCCTGGGAATGGGGAGGCAGGGAGAGAGGAAACGTTTTGGGAAGATAAATATGTTCATTACCTTGACTGTGACAAAGGCTTCATAGGTGTATTTCTGTGTTACACTCCACAACTTGAAATGTATGCAGCTTACTGTACATCAATTTTACCTCATTAAAGCTATAAAAACTTTCACCACATTGTTTAATTAAAACAAAAGGATATATACATACTATAAAACCCCAAATAAAATGTTAATGAGTTGTTTTTTTCAAAATATCCAAAAAGATTTTACAAAATAGTCCTATAAAAAATTACAAGTACATTGAGCCTGGCTGGCTCACTGGCTGGCTAGTTCAGTGGATTTAGCACGGGCTGCGTGCGAACCAAAGTGTCGCAGGTTCGATTCCCAGTCAGGGTACATGCTTGGGTTGAAGGCCATGACCCCCAGCAACCGCACATTCATGTTTCTCTCTCTCGCTCTTTCTCCCTCCCTTCCCTCTCTAAAAAATAAATAAATAAAATCTTTAAAAAAAATTACAAGTACATTGAACAAAATCCTATGACTGCTCATATTAGAGTAGTACAATTACTGGTAATGAGTCTTTGATATAGGCTGCATTACTACTATAATCTGTATTCTTTCGGTAGTAATTTTAGTTCTTTTTTTTATTAGCACATAAATATGCACATGACCCCACAAAAAACTGTATCATTTCATACCTGCACCGGGGAGCGAACTGTTATCTTCTTATTTCCTTCAACTGTATCGATTTGACAAACAATAGATCTTTCAACTCCAGACTCTCTGTGTCTTACAGTGTATAGTCTGCGTCCCACTTTTGTTAAAGGAATTTTATCAGCAGTAGAGTGGTTAGCAGGTGCTAAATTGAATATACATATTTGAAAAATTTTATTATAAATCATTGTATATTAATTTTAGATAGATGTTAAGAGTCAGAAACAACAGATGATTTCTTAAAGTTACTCAAGTCTTTGGATTTATCATTATACAAAGTGTATTTCTTTGTATAGACATAATATATACCAAGGGATATTCTAAAACCACAATGCATTTTTACCACTTTCTCCTAAAAGTTTCAAAACTTTTTAGCAAAACATTTTTTTTAAAGATTTTATTTATTTATTTTTAGAGAGGGAAGGGAGGGAGGGAGGGAGAGAGAGAGAGAGAGAGAGAGAGAGAGAAACATCAATGTGCGGTTGCTGGGGGTTACGGCCTGCAACCTAGGCATGTACCCTGCCTGGGAGCAAAAAACTTTTAATTGAAAAAAAATATACTCATTCACTAGTTGGACATAAGGCAACACTTATGAACAAAAATGTTTCATAAACCTTTTCAAAATAACTACTGAGAATTATTATAAAATACAAGAAAAGTGATCTCTGATTTGCTGTTATAATAACCAGAGCCTAGCCTGGCTGGCGTAGCTCAGTGGATTGAGCGTGGGCTGCAAACCAAAGTGTTGCAGGTTCCATTCCCAGTCAGGGCACATGCCTAGGTTGCAGGCCACAGCCCCCAGCAACTGCACATTGATGTTTCTCTCTCTCTCTCTCTTTCTCCCTCCCTTCCCTCTCTAAAAATTAAAAAAAAAAAAAATCTTAAAAAACAAACAAACATAAAACCAGAGCCTAATACCTTCAGGCAATCATTGGAAATTATCAAGATAGCTGTAATTTTTCTGTTTTTAATTTTTTAACATGTGACACTTTGTGATATCTAGGATTTGATTAAATAAAATTATATATACATTTATCTAATATACATACATATACTGTATTGGGGGATAAAGTATTATTTACATTAATCCCCTCACTCCAGTCCATAAAAAATGTTAAGTTAAAATTAAACAGAGGTAAAACTGGCAAGGACAATTCACTGACAATGTTCGGACAACACCTGAAACATAGACACAGTTGTGTATCATTTCTTGATTAAGAGAGCTGTCAGCTGTCTAGCTGTCAGTCTTGGAACTCCAATCCAATGTCTAATTAACCTTTCAAATACCCTCCACCTTAATTATTTAAATGTCAAAGTATCAGAAAGTGGTGTAGGCAAGGCTTTGGGATCTAACTTCATAATGAGTAGATATGTTATGATAACTTAAAGTTTATTTACTTTCACTTCTCACGAAAATAAAAAACTTCTGGGAAGCAGAAAGGACAAAAGAAATTTTCACCTCAGCAGGCATAATATCAATACCATTTATAAACCCAAAAACTGTTACAATGTGCCATTTCCATAAATTCAAACTTATTTTGAATTCATTCAGCTGCACAGGTGGAATACTACTGAGTTATAACAAAGGTGGTTAAAACAACCACCACCAATATCTGTAGTCTGTAAAAGCTGAGTAAGAATGAGATCTACTATTTTTCCTCCAAAAACTATCCAGTAGTAAATTACCATTACCAATAAATAAAGCAGTGAATAAAGAAAGTTAGAATTTGGCATATGAAAATATAGTGACCATAGCAACCAAAGACCTGCAAAGGAAGAAACGAAATTTCCAACCTATTAGGAAGGAGATAAAAAAACTTGTAAGATATCATAAAAGAGTAAAATGGGATGTAAAATATAAATGGAAAGAAATTAAAGCCCTAGAAAGATAATTTATCACTTACTAAGAAGGATGAAGAAAAGTCTGCTGCTTAGGCTGGTCATTGCATTGAAATGATCATTGTCTTTTGTTCGGACATAATCCATACTTAAACTCTCCTCATTTTTCAATACATATGATTTTGCCATTGGAACATTGAGTACACAAAAAGAGTCACTTGGTGAAATAGAGATGGTAAGTCCAAGAGAGTTTACAATCATAAATGGTGCTAGATCCCTTATGAAGACAGCTGAAGATCCAGTGGCAGCTTCTGTAAATGCCTAATAAGGAAGAATTATCATAAATAAAATGAAATGAAATGTGGAAAACTAAATGACAAGCAGAACCTTAATGGACATATGAAAAGTAACTAAGTTATTAAAAACCATTTTATTCAAGAAAAGGAAAGGGAAAACTAAATGACAAGCAGAACCTTAATGGACATATGAAAAGTAACTAAGTTATTAAAAACCATTTTATTCAAGAAAAGGAAAGGGTTAACTCAGACACATTTCAAGTTTCAAATGTCTTTTCTTACCTTGACTAAATTATTTAACATTACAATACCACATTTGGATAATGTAATGTTTAATTGGTCTTTTGAATAGAAACTGATGACAGTTTTATATTCTGGCACTTTGTAATTTTCTTCTTCAGTATCTGATTCAACAATGGCCTGTTTTGCTTTCTTTTTCATCTAAAATGACATATAAATTACAGAAATATAAGGAAAATTTCTTCCTAAAAGCACAACATAATTCATTTTGCAAAGGACAAACTTTAGATAAATTCCAATAATATTAAGGAGAGCAAAACATTTTATCAGTTCCACTGCCTTATTGGAATTACTTGTATATCAGCCAACTAAGGTCACATAACACAGGAGCAATATTAGAAGAAAAATTCTCATCTTCAGTGATACTAAAATGACAGCCACATTTTAGAAGAAAAAAATCAAAATTACTAACTGCATGTGGCATCAGAATGAAAATGAAAAGCACGTATTTCACAGCACATGAAAACTCAGAGTGAGAAAAGTCACCCAGTTTATTGTCCATGTTATAAAGAGCAGGAAATCAGAGACTTATAAAGTCCAACAACAGCTGCAGGACAGTGCCACCAGAACCCAGAAACAAACAATACCATCTCCCTCTTTTTAGGATTCACAGATCCAGTGCCCATGTAGATATTCCAACCTAAAAACCACCAAATAAGTTCTTTTACCAAAATCCTTTACCTAATATGTGTTAAATCAAATTTAGTGATCTAATTTAACATGCCAAGCTAGTCACCTTTGTTGTTAATTTAAATGGCTTTAGACCACTGAACACACCTGTCTGCAGGTTGAATGAATCTTCATTATGGAGGAAACATGCTAGTAATTCCTGAAGTGACTTACTTCAGAAGCATAATTTCATCCACCTAAATGTCCTGATTCTTATGATTACATAAATGTACAACATTTTTCAAACAATACTATCATTTTCTTCCATATATACATCCTTCAGAAGACAAATGAAACACAGGATAAACAATAACCTACAAGATGCCAGTGGCATTTTAATATGAATGGGGGCTCTGTGGCCAGAATTGTACCCCACTTTCTCCACTTTGAAGGTACGTGTATTACTACTTCAGTGAAGCCCCTCTCTAGTTTGTCTTCTCACATTACTGTAAAGTTAAAAACTGTATATTCTTCAGATAGTTGTATAAGGGTGAAAGCAAAAGTACATCATCTAGACAGTGCTTAGTACATAATAAGTGTTACATAATTATTTGTATTAGAAAAAGCATAGGTGGGCATTGATCTTGGGTTTGAAAATTACATTCAGAAGTCAAACAGGGAAGCAGACAGCAAGGTTCACAATGAGGAAACCTAAACTTTATTGTGATTAAAATTAATGTGTTTTCTGCAATGTATACATCCTCAATTTTTGAAAAATTTTAGAATTCAAATATACCTTGATTCCAAGATTCCATGGTCTAAATTCCTCAGTCTGATCAATTTCTAAGGGTTCAAGCAAAGGTTCCCATACACCAAACATTTCATTGTAATAATGCACCTATAGAGAGAAGTTTTAATTTTTAAAAATTAGGAATTCTGGTATTTGCTAAAATGATCTTCCATGTTGTTTCTCACTACCATTCCTTTTGGCTGTGCTATTTCTTCTATATGCAAACCATCCTATTGGCCATTCATTAGTTTCCTACATACACTCATTCAGTCAGCGTTTAACCAGCATTTCCTCACCTGGTTAACTTCATAGTTCAGTCTTCACAATTTAATCCAGACAACACTTTCTTTTAATAACCTTTCCTTGACTGGCAGACCAGGCTAAACTAAAAAACTGTGCTTGTTTATCATATACTATTGACATTTTTAATATGTCTACCTCTAATGATTTTTCAAAAGCCTTCAAAGGCAAGTAACACAGGATTCAATGCGTGTATATTTATTTCAATTCTCTGAACTTCCTGGACATCTTAGATTAAGTTCTCTGGAAAATATACAGAATTCTAGCCAGAATCTGAACATTTGTAATCTAGTCAGTCAATTCTATCTCTATTAATATATAATTGTATCAACACAAATAACATAGCAGATTATAAATCTCTATATTTTTTTGATAAAAGGTAGATTATCATATTAGTTTCCACTAGCTATAAACTTGATTAATAATTTAAACCAAAGTACCTCTGGATGATTCTATATAGATAAATTCCAAAGCAAAATACATTGGTTCAAAGAGATATTTCTTATGTAAACAACTCTCACAAAAATCTGAAAGATCTTAGTGGATTCTCACTAGAGTACAAAGATTCTGCATTTTATAAAAGTATAAGATATATCCTTAATTCTTTAAATTACTCTTTCAGAAGAGATTCAGAAAGTTTACTTTTCTTTTAAAGAAAACTTAATTCATACATTCTTTTAAATTCAATTTAATTAATAAAAATAAGAATTTTGAATCCAACAGTCTATTAATATATTACATTTAAGTAGATAAAATTAATTGAAATATAGACTTAATATTTAATGCGGATATGTAGTCTAAAAGTAATGTACAGCAGGTCCTCAAATAATGCCATTTTGTTCAATGTTGTTTTATTATAACACTAATGAGATGTTGTAGGAATTTAACTCTTGTTCATATCAATTAGCTATGGTAAACCTGGTTTTGTTATGTCTTTTTGCTTAAAGCCAAAGAACCTATCAGTGACATTAAGTGAGGACTTACTGTACACATAAAACTATATCAAAGGCATATATATGTAAACTTTCTTCCAAAAGCTTTGTAAGCCAACATTATACTTATAATGTTTAATTTAAATATTTAAATAAGATTCTCAAAATATTCCATGCATAGCATTATTTGTTATAGAACCTAGAAAAAATACTACATATGCTTACTTCTAGCTCCAGCTGACAGTGGAGATTTATGAGGGTACTCCAGTTTTTGCCTTCCCCTGAAAAACATGATTTTGCCAAAAGCATAGGCACTGTTCTATGACCAATTCCAGCCTCAAGAACTATAAAAATAGAATCAATGTTCATTTTTATTCTCTCTCCTTTGGGTACCAATTCAGGTGTGGGAGCTATGTTTTGAACTTCATTTGGTTCTTCAAGAAACCACATTTTTAAATTCTTTATATCTTTCTTTTCCCATAAATGTGCTGTAGAAGAAGCAGTTTCTTGTGGGATGGTTTCCTTAGTTGTATAAAGTGCTGAAGTTATGGTGATCACAGTATTTATGATAACTGGTGAAACCTAAGGAGAAAAAAATTAAACTAATAAAAAATCTCATACACTTTTAAAAGTACAGACTTCAAAAAAATAAAATAAATAAAAATACATACTTCAAAAAATTGAATATATTTGCTGAAAGATCATGAGTAATTAATGTTGAAATAATTCTATTACTACCATGAAATAGCAAATAAAATTCATCGCCTACAAAACTTTTTTATTATAACTGTTTTTAATTAAGATATTTATATGAATCTTATAGATACTAAAATATTTTTAAAATACAGCTTTTTATTTAACAAAAGACTTCCTATAATAATTGCTTATTTCTAGTGTTTATTATTTTTTTAAGTTCACTAAGATCTAAATGACTGACTACATTTTAACTTACCTTTAGTGTCAGAGATTTTACTGATATATCAATCACTTGTGGATCTGTACCTATCTGTGTAGCTTGATAGAATAAATCACAGGGCTGCAAAACCTATGAGGAAAAAAATCAATACCACTAAATTACCATTTTTCTTAAAATATTTTTATTTAACGACTTTCTTGGTAATAGTTAACTGTATTAAGTAAACAAGTTAGTCAAAATTGTTAAAAAATAAGTGACTCAATAATATACTTCTTAATTATTCTCTTTATATAATCATTATTTATATTAGGAAGTATTAATATTATCAGTATTAATAAAACAAGTAGTATTTCTTAAATATCCTTAAATATATAAACATAAAATATATAAAATTTGTATTACACATTTTATTTTACTTACTAAAATAAAAACTCTATTATGGTATTTTTTCCATTATAAAATTACAATGAAATAAATTAATCTATATAGAAAAAGCTACAAAAGATGAGATGGAAAAATTGCAAATACATTAGACTTACTAAATAATCTTTAATGTAATTATAAATTAACTGAGTTTTCCCTGACTGTGGTAAGCAGAATTTTGCTCTCTAGTACCCAGTAACTCATTCCTCCCAAACACAAAATATATTCACCTCCTCCTAGGGTTCTGAACAGTGTCATGCCATTATAGCCTGAAGTCCAAAGTCACATTATCTAAGTCTGTATCTCCTCATACATCTATCTCATCTATCTCTCTCATTGATTCAAAAATCCAAAATCTCATCTCTCTCTTATCAGCTCAAAGTCTAAAACTAAATCAACTCCAGGTGCTGATGAAATTCCTGGGTGTAATTTATTAAGTAAAGCTGCTAGGCTACAATTTCTTTCCCTTTATAAAACTGTGAAACTAAGATGAGTTACCTTTTCCCACCATTCCCAATGTAGAATGGTGGGACAGACCAAGGATGATGATTACAGATATTCCTGTTCAAGTGGGGAAAATGGAAGGTAAAGAGAAGCTACTTGTCCAAAGCGATTCTGAAATCCAGCCAGGTAAATGAGTTTCTCGATTTGGTTTCAAAGCCTAATGACAATTCTCTGCAGCTCTCAGCTCCACCCTGGGTCATCCTTCCTTCTTTATAAAAGGTAGAACAAGTTTGCAGCAGGCTTTTTCTTCCCCCCAGCTGAGTAGTTTTATCATAATGCCCATATATTTTTGGGTGTTCAAGAGGCTCTCTTCATTTTGTACCCTCTGTCCCCCTAAGTCCATGCTGGCAGTGTTTCTGCTAAAATAATTTCCTCACAAGGTTTTACTCCATTAGGCAAAAACCACATCTACAGGTATTTTCTAGATACTCATGGCCTCCTCCTGAGATAGCTGAGGTTGATACCCTCATGATTCCTAGAGTTCCCCTAATTTGACTCAGAAGCTACATGAAAGAAACACATTAATTTCTTGAAAGGGACCTTCGTGTGTCTGAACACTGAATTTTTGATCTAAGGTTTAGCAAAAGATTATTCTCTCACACAGTCTTTTCTCTGTGCTACACTTTGGCAGCCAATTCTGACTTTTAACATCTTATGTCATTTAGAAGGCTAAGAATTATCAAAATCATTAAGTCCTAGTACTTTTCGTTTTTCTCACAATTTCTCTGTTTTGGCATTTTACTATGAAAAGTAGGACACTGGGTAGCACCTTCAAATCAGGCAGCTGGGAAATCTTAGTTACACATCCATGTTGGTCACTTACACATTCTGCTTGACATAAAACTGCAAGACAATTTGAAAAGCTTTCTGTGGCTACATATCAAGCCATCCCTCTAGTTTCCAATAACATGTCTTTTATTCAATACTTTATTTCTGATAATTCACTGGCAGCATTCTCAGAGACCGTATTTCTACCAAGAGTCTGTTCAATGCAATTTAGGCTTTCTCTACCATTCATTTCAAAATTCCTCCAGCTTCTCCAGAACTCTGCATACTGCCCAGTTCCAAAGCTGCTACCATATTTTAAATAACTGCTACATCTTACTTCTGGTATTTGTCTCCTATTGCTGCATAACAAAGTACCATAAACTTAGTGGCTTAAAACAACACAAATTTATTTATTTTTCTTCATTTTCATGGGATAGGAATCTTGCTGAAATCAGGTCCCAGCTGTTTGTGTCCCTTTCTGGAGGCTTGACCAGGGAAAGGTCTGTGTACATGTTCACTCAAGTTGTTGGGAGAATTCATTTCTTTATGGCCCTAAAACTGAGATCTCATCTCCATTTGCTTGCTGCTGTCAGCCAGGGACCATTTTTGACTCCTGTTAGTTGCTTATAGGTTCTTACCATGCAGCCTTCCCCACAACATGACAGCTCGCTCCTTCAAGGCCAGCATTTTTAAAATTAGGTTAGGCCCACCCAGAACCTCTCTTTAGTTAACTCGAAGTTAACTGGCTAGTAACCTAATTATATTCCTTGGTCCTGTCCACACTCAATGGGAGGAGACTATAGTGGACACATGCAACAGATGGTAGAAATCTTGGGGGCCATTTTAGCATTCGGCCTACACTAACAATAAAAAATAAATTCAGAAAAAAATATGACAACCAAACCCATTCTCCAAAGAAATTGCAACTAGTATGTGACTTAAATATTCAATGTTCTTTGTTGAAACTTCAAGGATAGGAAATTATAATCACATTACAATACATAACCCAAGAGTTTCAACATAAAATTTGTGTTATATCTTCATCTTAGGGAAGGGAAAAAACATAAACATATTATTTTAAATACATATAAAAAGTTTCTAACTTGAAATTTTTTAATTGGCTTTATTGTACAGCCCATTCCCAAAATAAATAGGAACGTATGCTCTGCTCCTTATCCAACTCCTATATTTTCAAGTCTAGTTAAGATACCAAGGATTAAAAATGCAGCTGGTCCAACATGTAATGACAAAACTACATTACAGTCAAGTTGTCCATAATACAGTCCATACATCAATTTAAAGATGCAGAAATATATCTTAAAACAGAATTATTTTCCTACTAGTAATATTTTACTATCTCCAATTACATTCATTGTAATTTTAGTGCTATTTTTATTTTTTCTCCTTTCTACTCTGAGTCTCACTATATAATTCCAATTTTATATGATTTTTCACTATTGATGCATTATTTTGTTACTGTTACTGCCTCCCCTTTAAAGAAGCGACCTTTAGCTATCTAACCTCTTTAGAAGCCTACAAGAGCTCACTATAAATTTCCTACTTCACAGCACTATCTTGGTGATGGGAAGGCTGCCCCAAGTTGAGCACCACTGAATAACAAGAAAAAAGAAGAAGTATATGAGTACAGATGTTGGTATGTGGGAAGATATGGGGTGGGAACCTGTGCTCTTTGGAACCCAGGTTTTCTGCATATGCTAATCCTTCATCCTGAAACACACTCCTATGACTCCCCTGTTTTAGCTCAGTTGGCTAATACCTACTCATCCTTCAGGCATCAGCATAAATGTCACTTCCCCTGAGATGACTTCACTACTTACACTCCTCCAGAACAGTTATAGTCTTCTACTATGGAATACAACAACAAATCAAAATACCCTCAAATTTAGGATTAATCCATAAGTGTAAAGCTGGTATGCCACTGCAAAAAGCATCAATGTAATTAATTTATAATAATAGCAAAAACTATTATAGTTTTTTAAAAAGATGGCAGTAAACACTCAATAAAAGTCTACACTTACTCATAATTAAATTCCTTTATATTAGATATGAAGGATTTCTCAACGCACTAAAGGTTTTACATATAAACTCATAAGAAATATTAAAATTATGGTAATATCACCTCGCTTAGCAATAGGAATGCAATGTGATGAATCCTTATAGCCATTCAAGGAGAAACAAGAATTTGACTTTTGCAAATAATTTTTAGAAAATCTAACATTAATAAAATAGTACAAGTCACAAAGCTTAGGAAAGTTATAGAATAAAATAAATTCATGAAAAGAGCTGATAACCATTTACAAAAAAACACAAAATAAATTAAATATCTGGATCATAATTTAGCTTTTTTTACAATTTAGAAATTTACTTAAAATTTATTATAAATCCCTAATGGGTGAAATAAACTCAGATAAATTTATACTCTATAGGCAGCAAAGATGAGCTTATTTCATATGTTAATATTTTTAAAAATCTGGGATCATATACCCTTTGAAAATTAAATACATTCTCATAGAAAGAAATACATATACAGTAAGTCCTTACTTGGTGCCCTTGATAGGTTCTGCAACTTTAAGTGAAATGGCATATAATGAAACCAATTTCACCAAAGGCTAATCAATACAAACAAGTTAAGTTCCTATGGCATCTCATCAGTGTTATCACAACACATTTAGTTAATAATTGAGCTGAATAGCATTACTCTAAGACTTGTTATACACAACACTTTATATACATTTTCAAAAGGTTCACAAATAAATAGTCATGGGCCAAAGAGATGAATGTTGAATTAAGAAACTTTGTTCTAATAGAAAGTGAAAATAATGCCAATTAAAGTTCCTCTAATAACAACTTCTCAAAATGCATTTGGCCAAGAGTGCTAGTTGGCCATAAGTACACTTCTCAAAATTCCCTATTACCATAGAAATTTTCCTTGGGACATGATTGCCCAGCTAAAGATATCGTTTTTTAGACTTCGATTTCCATCTATGAAGGGATCAACTCATGACAGAGCAATAATCCACCTACCAATTGATATATCATGTAAAAAAAAATTCTGCTTAATAGTATAAGCAAGCTACCAAGGCAACCTTCCCAAGTACCCAACAAGGGGAAAAAGGCGCAGAGAAACTATCTTAAAACTTGGTGGTAGTTTACTGTCTAGTTATTTGTCAAACTCCTTACCCAAGTACTAAACAGAAGGCTACTGTTAGTAGAGTGAAATGGGTAGCTATTTTAGAACAGTCAGCAAAATGAGGCTGAGAAAAAATTATTTCAGAATCTGCCAAAATAGGCTAATAGGGCTCCCAGGCGGGACCCTAGAGAGATACTATTTAGTAATGGATATGAATCAGAAGTAAACAAGGCCTTACCAACACTACAGTTTAGCCTCCAATAAGTTCAGTTTCTACTGCCAATAAAGTACAGTGAAACCCTCTTTAAAGAAAGAAAACATCATGAAAGCTTCTATAACATTTCATTATACTGTATGACATTCAATTTTAAAATACCTGATATAGGAGAAACAGACCCAAAAGGTAAAACAGAAATGTAACTCAATTATTGCATTAGCAAAAGTAAACTTTATTTTTTTTAAGATTTTATTTATTTATTTTTAGAGAGGGAAGGGAGGGAGATAGAGATAGAGAGAGAAACATCAATGTGCGGCTGCTGGGGGCTGTGGCCTGCAACCCAGGCATGTGCCCTGACTGGGAATCGAACCTGCGACACTTTGGTTCACAGCCCCCGCTCAATCCACTGAGCTACGCCAGCCAGGGCAGACTTTAAAATAATTGTGAATAATTTTTAATAAAAACAGAAAAAAATCTATTAAAAGGACTGACTGTAAAACCTAAAAATTCAGTAATAAAAATTTTTAGAATATTTATGCTTCTATTATTCCTATAGAAGACTAAACATTTTTATAAGTGTTTTATAAAAGTCAAGGGAAGAATTCACCAAGAAGACATAAACATAGTAAATATATATGCACCCAACATAGGAGCACCTAAATACATAAAGAAAATCTTAGAGGACTTCAAGAAAGATATGGACAGCAACACAATTATTGTGGGGGATTTTAACACCCCTCTATCAAAAATGGACAGATCTTCCAAACAAAACATCAACAAAGATATTGTGGCATTGAACAATACCCTAGACGAGCTGGGCTTTACTGATATTTACAGAACCCTCCATCCCAAAGAAGCTAAATACACATTTTTTTCAAATGTACATGGAACATTTTCAAAGATTGACCACATGATAGGACACAAAACAAGCCTCAACAATTTCAAAAAAATTGAAATCATACCAAGCAATTTCTCGGATCACAAGGGACTGAAACTAGAAACCAACCACAAGGAAAAAAACCCAAAACACTCAAATTCGTGGAGATTAAACAGCATGCTATTAAACAATGAATGGGTCAAGAATGATATTAGGGAAGAAATCAAACGGTTTTTGGAAACAAATGAAAACGAACTCACAACAACCCAAAACTTATGGGACACAGCCAAGGCAGTCCTGAGAGGGAAGATCATAGCGATACAGGCCCACCTAAAAAAGTTAGAAACATTTCAAACAAACAACCTAACCCTACGTCTACAAGAACTCGAGGAACAACAACAAAGACAGCCCAGAGCAAGCAGAAGGAAGGAAATAACCAAGATCAGAGCAGAATTAAATGACATAGAGGCTAAAAGCACAATTCTAAAGATCAATGAATCCAAGAGTTGGTTCTTTGAAAAGATAAACAAAATCGACAAGCCTTTAAGCAGACTCATCAAGAAAAAAAGAGAGAAAACCCAAATAAACACAATCAGAAATGAAAGAGGAGAGATTACAACAGATACCACAGAAATACAAAGGATTGTAACAAATTACTACAAAGAGCTGTATGCCAAGAAATTTGAAAACCTAGATGAAATGGACAAATTTCTAGAAAAATATAACCTTCCAAAACTCAATAAAATGGAAGCAGAAAGCCTCAACAAACCAATAACAGCAAAAGAAATCGAAGCAGTAATCCAAAAACTCCCAACACACAAAAGCCCTGGACCAGATGGTTTCACAGGAGAATTCTACAAAGCATTTAAGGAAGAACTAACACCTATCCTTCACAGACTATTTCAAAAAATCCAAAAAGATGGAAGACTACCAAACTCTTTTTATGAGGCCAACATCATCTTAATCCCAAAACCAGATAAAGACACAACAAAGAAAGAAAACTACAGGCCAATATCGCTGATGAACATTGACGCTAAAATCCTCAACAAGATACTGGCAAACCGCATCCAACAGTACATTAAGAAGATCATACACCATGACCAAGTTGGATTCATTCCAGGTATGCAAGGATGGTACAATATACGCAAATCAGTAAATGTAATACATCACATAAACAAAAGCAAAGACAAAAACCACATGATCATATCAATAGATGCAGAAAAAGCATTTGATAAGGTACAGCACCCATTTATGATAAAAACACTCAGTAAAGTGGGAATAGAGGGAGCATTCCTCAACATAATAAAGGCCATATATGAGAAACCTACAGCCAACATTATACTCAATGGGCAAAAATTAAAATCTTTTCCACTAAGAACAGGAACAAGACAAGGATGTCCACTTTCACCACTTCTATTCAATATAGTACTGGAGGTTCTAGCCACAGCAATCAGACAAGAAAAAGAAATAAAAGGAATCCAAATCGGAAAGGAGGAAACAAAACTGTCACTGTTTGCAGATGACATGATAGTGTACATAGAAAATCCTATAGACTCCACCAAAAAACTGCTTGACCTAATAAATGAATTTGGTAAAACAGCGGGATACAAAGTCAATATCCAGAAATCAAAGGCATTTCTGTACACCAACAATGAAACAGCAGAAGCAGAAATCAAGAAAAAAATCCCATTTGAAATAGCAAAAAGGAAAATAAAATACCTAGGAATAAACCTAACCAAAGAGGTAAAAGACCTGTATTCAGAAAACTACATAACACTGAGGAGAGAAATCAAGGAGGACACAAACAAATGGAAACATATACCGTGTTCATGGATTGGAAGAATTAATATCATTAAAATGTCCATACTACCAAAAGCAATCTACACATTCAATGCAATACCGATTAAAGTACCAATGGCATATTTCACAGACATAGAACAAACACTTCAACAATTTATATGGAACCATAAACGACCCCGAATAGCTGCTGCAATTTTGAGAAAGAAGAGTAAAGTAGGAGGAATCACAATACCTGACATTAAACTATACTACAAGGCCACTGTAATCAAAACAGCCTGGTACTGGCATAAAAACAGGCACATGGACCAATGGAACAGAACAGAGAGCCCAGAAATAAACCCAAGCCTCTACGGTCAATTAATATTTGACAAAGGAAGCAGCAACATAAAATGGAATAAAAATAGCCTCTTCAACAAATGGTGTTGGGAGAACTAGACAGCTACGTGCAAAAAAAATGAAACTCGAGCACCAACTTACACCTTATACAAAAATAGATTCAAGGTGGATAAAAGACTTAAATATAAAGCGTGACACCATTAAAGTCCTAGAAGAGAACGTAGGTAGGAAAATCTCAGATATTTCACGCAGAAACTTTTTTACTGACTTGTCTCCTAGAGCAAGGGACATAAAGGAAAGAATAAACAAATGGGACCTCATCAAAATTAAAAGCTTTTGCACAGCTAAGGAAAACAGTATCAAAATAAAAAGAGAACCAACTGTATGGGAAAACATATTTGCTAATGATACCTCAGACAAGGGTTTAATCTCCAAAATATATAAAGAACTTACGCGACTCCACTCTAAGAAGACAAGTAACCCAATTAAAAAATGGGCAAAGGACTTGAACAGACAATTCTCCAAGGAGGACATACAGAAAATCCAAAGACACATGAAGCGATGTTCAATATCGCTAGCCATCAGAGAGATGCAAATTAAAACCACAATGAGATACCACTTCACACCAGTCAGAATGGCCATCATAAACAAAGCAACAAATAACAAGTGTTGGAGAGGATGTGGAGAAACGGGGTCCCTAGTGCACTGTTGGTGGGACTGCAGACTGGTACAACCATTATGGAAAGCAGTTTGGAACTTCCTCAGAAAACTAAAAATGGATCTGCCTTTTGACCCAGAAATTCCATTGCTGGGACTCTATCCTAAGAACACTAAAACACCAATACAAAAGAACCTTTGCACCCCGATGTTCATAGCAGCACAATTTACAATAGCTAGGTGCTGGAAGCAACCTAGATGCCCATCAGTAAATGAATGGATCAAAAAACTATGGTACATTTACACAATGGAATTCTATACAGCAGAAAGAAAGAAGGAGCTCATACCCTTTGCAACAGCATGGATGGAGCTGGAAAGCATTATGCTAAGTGAAACAAGCCAGGCAGTGAAAGACAAATACCACATGATATCACCTTTAACAGGAATCTAAACAACAAAACAAAACAAAACAAAAAACTAGCAAAATATAACCAAAGACACTGAAATAGGGGATAGTCTGACAGTGGCCAGAGGGGAGAGAAGAGGGAATTTCAGGGGGGAATGGGTAGGGATTACAGGAACAAATTTGGAGGACACATGGACAAAAACTAAGGGTGGGGGGTAATGGGGGGAAGGGGGGAGGGTTGGGTGGAGGGGCTGAAACGGGAGTAGGGGGCAGAAACCTGTACTTGAACAATGATTGAAATTAAAAAAAAAAAAAAAAAAGTACTAGGGGTCAGATAGTTAACTTGAAAAGATGTCTTTGAAGAAATAAGTTTTAATGTTATGAAGAAAGCCAAGAGGTTGCTAGAGTAAAATACAAATGTGAAGTATGTCAAAGCAAATGGCTGAAGTTCAAATATATTCCATGAAGAAACATAAAATCATGTATCTGAGCAAAATGTCCGGAAGGGAGGAAGATATGAAAAAAAAAAAAAAGAAACTGCAACAATGTCTCAAACAACTGGTAGGCAATCTTCAAGTCCTAAGAACAGTGTGGAATTGACATGGACAGAAAGTCCAAGTAGGGTCTTTAGAAGTGTGAAAATGCAAACAGCTTTTTTAGTGAGACTTATTCACACAAAGACATGGTACAATGAGGAACAAGTGGAAGATTGAAAAAGAGTTTCAAAGCAGGTGTAATAATAATCCAGATTAGGCTCTCCAAGCAAAAAGAGAGGACTTTACAGAGAAAGGTTGGAAAGTCTGTAGGTAAAACTCCTAAAGTGGTATACACTAAATCCAAACTAGTTTATAAATAAGCAGACAATTAAATAATCAACTCACTGTAGTGATTTTGTCTTTTCTCTTGTCTGGAAGAAATGGGCATGCTCTCATTTGGAGATCCTTAATAGCAGCAGTCATTGTATTATTCTCAAGGTCGCCCTTCCAACAAATTTCACATTGTGTTGTAATGACTAATGCAGGAGCATCATTTCTTGTCATATCGGCCACAAACACAATTTCAGGATTTTTAATAATAATATTAATTTCCCACTTCTCTTGTTCCTGTACAGGTACTAAAATAGAAATACAAATAAATGAATAATTTAAAATATTTCTAAATCTTTGTTATATATATAATTTATAAAAATTTATTATTAATGGAAAAATGTTATTTTCATGTTAAGTAAAAAGTAAAATAAAGGAATCTTAGATCCCAAAGAAATAGCAACTCTCTTACTATAAGATTTGAAGAAGCTACTGATATAAGAACATTTAAAAATGTGGGGGAAACCTTGACTATATAATGGTAGAGCAGAAAACTAATCCAGTTTCTGACTTCCAACTTGATACTCTTTCCACTATTCCACAATAAATAAAATAAGTAAAACACAGTAAAAACTATAAATAAAACAAAAATCAGAGTATTTTAAGTTAAAATGCTATCTTAAATGATGAAAAGGAATGATTGGTTCATTATTTCCCCCTGCTGGTTTTCTTCCAATAAATTTTTTCCAATTACTTCCTGCACAAAAATACAGGTACTTATTATAATAATGGTCTCATTAGTTTTTTAACCCAATATACATTCACACCTTGAAAAATAGGCAAACTGAACATCCAAACAGAAAAGTTTTCCTCTTACATCTAAAAAATAAAGACTTTCATTTATCAATTCACTTAACCTCATCAAATAAAACAGCAATTTTCAATCTTTTTCACCTCATGGCACACAAATTAATTACTAAAATTCTGCAGCACAGCAAAAATATATTTTTTGCTGATCTGGTGAAAAAATAGAAATAATTTTAATTTATTCACACAGGATGGTGAATGTTGTGTTGGCTGTTGTCATTTTTTTTATTTGACAATCTAAGAGAAAAGAGGTCAGTGCTCCTGGCTAAACAGTCAGGTATTGCATGTTTTAAAAATTCCTGTGGCACACCAATTGAAAATCACTGATCTACAAAGCTAATCAAGGTAAGTGCTATTGTAGTACTTCAATTACACAGATATTAAACATTTCAGTTAATAACCTTCTTCCTTAGCAGTCCATGCTTGAACACTGGTTTCCACAGCAGTGCCTGTGGTGTAGGCCTCCAAAAAGACATTTGCAACAGTCAGCAGAAATTCCACACTTGCACAGATATACATTTCTTGAAGGATCAAATCAGTCACGCAACCATCTCTGACTCTCTTATACTTTACATCCATCATGTCCTTTTTGTCAAATCCAACTGTCAGCCCTATCATTCTGAAAAACACAATAATAATTCCTGAGTATTTTACAAAGAACTGAACATGCTGATAAAACCTCAAAGACCTTTTATCCCTTTCACTGACAGCGAACCAGCACCTAACGTCGTTTTTCACAGGAGGATCTCCAGGTACTCTCCAAATAATAGACTTATAAAAACTTCTGGAGCATAACTGTTTCATAAATTAGGAAGTGTGTCTTTAAGAAATTATTAGAATTTTGAAACTCAGCATAGTTTTTCCTCTCAATTTTTTCATGTACTTCCTATTACAATTTGAATGGATTGACAATAATTGAGGTAATATAGGTTAATTTTTTTAAAACCAAAATAATGCCACTGATTATTTCTATTTAATCAATCTATCAACTGTCCAGCAAGAAGAGCACACAACTGAACCAAGACATTTTAAATGTTGACTGATAACCATGACTCATGAATTAAAGCTTTGAAGATGTTAAGGATCTACCCAGAAAATGAACATGAAACTTTGGGAATGAGTTTTGTAAAATATATCAATCATTTCCCAAATAAAAACTCAAAAACACCATTACCTAGGAGTTGCCTTCTTGACATGAGGCCTTTTATCATCTAAAATACAGTTTTTTAATGAAAAGGCAGAAAATGTTGAGTCATCTGTATACATTTTTAAAGTGCTTATTATATTCTCCAACTTAAATTCAGCGAGTTTCAGCGCAGGATCACGAACATCTGTAAAGGAAGTCTGTGGAAGAAAAAACCAATACAATTTTACACAAAACATTTTAAAATATATTTTTAAAACATATTTTAAAAATATGAAACATTTTTTAAAATATGAACTACCACATTCTCTATCTCCAAAAAACTCACTAATGAAAGACCAAAAAATATACTGACTTTAATTTAAAAATTTATTTTTCACATCACTGGTTATAAAAAAGACAACTCATTTTATAAGGAAAGTGGTTAAAATTATTTTATTATTAAAATGAACAGATCAATAATATTCTCTCACAGAAATAGATACTCTAAAATATACATGAAATATTAATAACTGTTATCTTAATAAACACTTGCTATATCATTTTCATCAAATGAAAATATATTTCTTTTTTTCCCTCAACTTACCTGTTCAGGACCTGGGCTGTACAGTACCATGGTGAGATAATCAGTTCTGAAACTCACGTTCAGTGTTGTCTTCACTTGAGAGGCACGGGAATGCACTTCTACCACAGCAGCTGTCACTACAGTCGTTCCTTGAAAAAATTATTAGATAAAATAAAACTCAGGAAAGACAGAACTCATTAAAACAGACTGGAAACAGATTTAACAGAATTATTAATTAAATGGGTATAGAAGAGAGTTATAGCAGTAATAAAAACAGCCACATGATATTAATTGTTGGAATTGGGTAATGGGCACATACATGTTATAAATGTAGGGTTGTTTGTGTATTAGGATTCTCCTTGACTGAAAAAAAACTGTGTAAAAATCTCAGGGCTTTGTGAGAGTAAATTTTATGAGCTAGTAGGTTGCACTTTAAGATAAGTAGGTTTGGGGGTCTCCCAAAATGCCAGAATGAGAGCTTTGTTCTTGTGAAGCAAAATCACCCCAACAGCCCTAATTGACCCAATTCTCTGTCACCAATGCACTGGTGTTAATTTTAACCATAACAGTGGTTTCATTAACGTAACACCAATGCACTGGTGTTAAACCTAGAACCCAGTCAGGTTCCACATAGCATATTATAGCCAATATTCGATGCACAGCCTTTCTGAGTTATGATTCCCTCTCTTTTCTTCCTTTCACCCATCCTCCAAAAATTTGCAGAAATCCATAATTTATTAATGTTCATCCTCTTTTGTCCCCTTTAATTATCTGATACTCCTAATATCAATAAAAATACCCCATCTGGGTTAGATGCTGTACTAGGAATGAAGGAGAAGAAGAGGTAAGGGGAAAAAACTGGGAGAAAAAAAGAATCTATAAGGAAGCTGGGATAACAAGAATAAATGCTAACAAATTTAGTCATAATAAGACTAAGAATTTTGAATCAAAAGAAAAAATCAACAGAACAACTAATCATAAACAATTTAGAGATACTTGAATGGGATTAGATAATACAAAAAGATTTATAAATATTATTTTATTCAAAACTAGAAATAGAGAATAGAAGGAAAGAACAGTGGGAGGTGTAGGGGAAGAAACAATTCAAGGTCGAGAACATACCTCCTGAATGATGTGATGTGTTATTTACTCCACTAGTACCACTGTTCTGATCTTTCATTCCAGCCGGTGAGACATTATCACCTTCATACCATATGTTACCATTTAATGTTTTAAAAATAGTTGTTATATCTTCTTGACTAAGAATAAACTGTTAAATAAATAATATTTGCTTATTTCAATATTACTACTTCACATATTAAAAAAACTCCCACACAATAAAAATAATTCTTTCACTTCAGTCCTCTACAAAACCATTTTTACATGAGATATTTCTACTAACTGAATACTTAGTTTTAAATAAACTTGTGAGATCTTCAGCACCTTGTGAAACAGAACTGAATATGATGTTGATACCAATGAAACTATGAATGGTGAACTATTCTTGTTATGACTGTACTAATTAATTAGTAATTTTAAAACTTAAAATTAAATGTTTAAGCATTCATTTAGCTACACTTTTTTGGTTAGTAAGCAGCTACATTTGTAAATTAGGGTAAAGAAAATAATACATGTATATGATGAGGATCAGTTCATGTATTTAACGAATTCCTTTATTTAAACCTCACAAGTCCTAGATATAAAGAGTAGATAGTCCTGATTCTACAAGAAGCTGAGGCTTAAATGGTTTAGTATCATGCTTTAATCCACTTAACAAATTTAATAACTAAAAACCCCATGTGTTGGGAATTTAACCTGAAATCACCACCATAGGCTCTGTCCTGAAACATGTGATGGTTAATTTTATGTCAATTTGGGTGGGTCACAGTATCTAGATATTCCTAGATGTTTTATACACATATACAAACACACTGCAGACCATCTACAAAATGCCTAGCTGCCTTCTGCAGCAGACCTACTAGAATGACCCACTTAGTAGTCAGCAGCTCTTGTAGCCCATCTTGGCAGACCATATATTTGACCCCTCTTGGACCTCAATCTCAGTGTCAGGAAAAGGCTAAATCAAATCTCCAAGAAGTCAGTGTTATGCATCCAGGCTACGTGTACACACAAACCCATACATCATATTTGTTTTATTTATCTAGAAAATTCTAATTTAAAAGCCATTATGGAAAAAATTAAAGATAAAAAGACCTATGAGTTTTAAATTAATATATTTAATTACCTCAAAGGGATAGTTTTAATTTCACAAAATTAACAATTTGGTTTTCATTAGGCTTCCTCTGGCTGTACTGCAAAGGTGACACAGGCATATCTTATAGATATTGTGGGTTTGATTCCAGACAACCACAATAAAGTGACTCACACAATTTTTTTTGTTTCCCAGTACATACAAAAATTATGCTTACACTACACTGTAGTCTCTTAAATGTGAAACAGTATTATGTCTAAAATAAAACAATGTGCATACATTTATTAAAAAATAGTCTATTGCTAAAAAGTGCTATCATCTGAGCCTTCAGTGGGTCATTATTTTTTTGCTGTTAGAGGGTCTTGCCTTGATGTTGATGGCTGCTGACTGATCGGGTTGTGGCTGCTGAGGTTTAGGGGAGCTGTGGAAATCTCTTAATATAAGATAACAATACAAAGGATTGTAAGAACTTACTACAAACAACTATATGACAAGAAATTTGAAAACCTGGGTGAAATAAACAAATTTCTAGAAACATATAATCTTCCAAAACTGAATCAAAAAGAGGAAGAAAGCCTGAACAGACCAGTGACAACTAGTGAAACTGAAGCAGAAATCAAAAAACTCCCAACACAAAAAAGCCCTGAACCAGATGGTTTCACAGGAGAATTTTACAAAACATTTAAGGAAGAGCTAACCCCTATCCTTTCCAAACTATTCCAAAAAATCCAAGAAGAGGGAAGACTCCCAAACTCTTTTTATGAGGCCAGTAAGGTAACAGTGACATTTGCCATATTGATTAACTTTTTTTCATGAACAATTTCTTTATGTCATGCAATGCTGTTTGATAGCATTTTATCCACAGAACTTCTTTCAGAATTGGAGTCAACTTTCTCAAAACCTGCCACTACTTTATTAATTAAGTTTATGCAAAATTCTATAATAAATCCTCTGTGGTCATTCCAATAACTTTACAGCATCTTCACTGGGAATAGCTTCCAATTCAAGAAACCAATTTCTTTGCTCATTCATAAGAAGCAACTCCTTTTATCATGAGATGGCAGAAATTCTACCATATCTTCAGGTTCTACTTCTAAATCTAGTTCTCTAGCTACTTCTATCACATCTGTAGTTATTTCCTCCACTGAAGTCCTGAACCCCTGAAAGTCATCCATGAGGGTTGGCATCAACTTCTTCCAAACTTCTGTTTATGGTGGTGATATCTGACCTCTTCCCACAAATCATGGATATCCTTAATGGCACACAGGATGGTAAATCCTTTCCAGGAGGTTTTCAATTTACTCTGCCCCGATCCATCAGAGGAATCACTACTTATGGGAGCTATAGCCTAACAAAATGTATTTTTTCAATAATAAGACTTAAAAGTCAAAATTACTCCTTGATCCACAGGCTGCAGAATGGATATTGTATTAGCAGGCATTAAAATAACATTAATCTTGTTGTACTGTTCTATCATAGCCCTTGGGTGACCACCCACATTGTCAATGAGCCGTTAACATTTTGAAAGGAATCTTTTCTTTTTTCTGAGCAGTAGGTCCCAACAGTGGGCTTAAAATATTCATTAAATCATGTCGTAAACAGACATTCTGCCATCAGGTTCTGTTGTCCCATTTACAGAGCATAGGCAGAGGAGATCTAGCATAATTCATAAAGGCCATAGGATTTCAGAATGATACATAAGCACTGGCTTCAACTTAAAGTAACCAGTTGTATTATCCCCTAACAAATGAGTAAGCCTGTCCTTTGAAGCTTTAATGCCAGGCATTGACTTCTCCTCTTTAGTTATGAAAGCCCTACATGGCATCTTCTTTCAATACAAAACCATTTCCTCAACATGGAAAATCTGTTCTTTAGTGTGACCACCTTCATTAATTATCTTAGCTAGATCATCTGGATAACTTGCTGCTGCTCTTACATCAGTATTTGCTGCTTGACCTTGTACTTTTATGGTATGGACAGCTTCTTTCCTTAACTTCAGGAACCAACCTCTGCTAGCTTCAACTTTTCTTCTGCAGCCTTCTCACCTATCTCAGCCTTCAGAGAATTGAAGAGAGTTAGGGTCTTGCTCTGGATTGGACTTCAGCTTAACAGAATGTTATGCCTGGTTTAATCTTCTATTCAGACCATTAAAACTTTCTCCATATCTGCAATAAGGCTGTTTCACTTTGTGATCATTTGTGTGTTCCTTGGAGCACACTTTTAATTTCCTTGAAGAACTATTCCTTTACATTCACAACTTGGCTGTTTGTTGCAAGGGGTCTAGCTTTCAGTCCATCTTGGCTTTTGACATGCCTTTCTCACTAAGCTTAATCATTTCTAAATTTTGACTGAAACTGAGAGAGGTGGAACTTTTCCTTTTACTTGAACACTTAGAGGCTACTGTAGGGTTACTAATTAGACTAATTTTAATATTGTTGTGTTTCAGGGAATAGGAAGACCCAAAGAGAGGAGAAAACAATGGAACCAGCTATACCAGGGGCCAGTTGGTAGAGGAGTTAAAACACATACATTAATCTATGAAGTATGCCTTCTTATATCGGTGTGGTTCATGGTGCCCCCAAAACAATTACAATAGTAACATCAAAGATCATTGACCACAGGTCACCATGATGAACATAATAATAATGGACAAATTTGAAATATTGTAAGAATCACTAAAATGTGACATACAAAGTGAGCAAACATTGCTGGGAAAATGTTACAAACAGATTAGCTGCTTAAAACAGGTTTCCCATTCAATTTGTAAAAAAAATGCAATATATGTGAAGTGCAAAAAAACAAGATATGCCTCTATACTAATCTAGTTTTTTAAGATCAAGTTCATGTGTACTTTATTCATGTAACTTATGTTGTTTTACTTATGTACACCTACTACTTAGTTTTTTTTAAAATTATTTATTCATGACATTTATTTTGTGATTATTGTGCAGCTGGCATTCAAAAACAGTATGTTTATACAGATTTATAAACAGATCAAATATTACAACTTCTAAGCCAATGAATTTCAATGAGTACATGTATATTGAATGCCTGACAAATCTTGATATTAATCATCACTCTTCAATCTTGTCAAGAGCTGGAAGCTGGAAAAACGGTAACGATCCGAGGCTGTTGCTCGGTGGCGCCTACATGTCAGGACAGGATGTGTGTGCTATCACTGAACATCTGCCAAGTCAGCAACCACAAGCTGCAGTACTCGGTTTGGATGCATCAGACTAGTTGACTCCAGTTTCTCTCTGATGCAGAGCATAATGCCCAGGAAGGGTCAAATATGTGGACCAAGGAGTGGGCTACAAATGCTAACTATTCAGGTGACATGAGAGTGAGGGAAGACCCAATTTCATCTGCCCTGAAGGGTAGTTAGGCATTTGCATATCATCTGAACATTCTGCATGGATTCTCCCAGGGGGACAGTGAAGAAAAACGGTGTTCTGCCACCACCACATAAACCTGCCTAATGACTGTGCCTAATGGGAGGAGGATTTTCTCAGCAGGCTACTTATGTTTTCTAAGTTTCTATCTTTTGTCTTACCAATATAAAGAGACTTCAATTATTTATTGTAAGAGGGTACTTTCTATCTATAAGTTAATAAGTACATATAATTTTATACACTAAGAATTTAAAATTCCCTTTCCATTGAAATGTTTTAAATTCTAAATACCCTTTTAACTTAAAAATCTTGAGACTTTTAAAACAACTGTTTTCTCTTTTTTAATACATTTTTAACAGGAAACAAAACTGGGGATGGGGCTAGAAAGAGAAACCGTCATACACAACATAAGTTGCTGTCACTTCAGCAAAGCATGTGATATAGTTTTGGCCGTCCATCAGGTCAAGAGGGAAAAGTATAAACTTGTGGATAGTTACTTTAGGTATCTGTGAAGCAGTATCAACCAACAGGAAGGTAAAGTTATGCCTAAGGCCCTGACCCATTTGCAATTTTCACCTTCAACTTCTCCATTCTTCTAGAACCTTCTCTACATTATTTCATATATTCCCATGGCTGATAATTTCCAAATTACTATTCCTAGCCTAGACCTCTCCACTAAGTTCTATATTAATATATCCAACTGATTACTTATGGCACCCTGTCTAATATTTGTTTCTTTCAGGGAATTTGCCACAATTTGAAACTATTTTAATAATGTATCTATTTACTTTTTTACTATCTATCACACCTCTAGCTAGGGGTTGGTGGTGGTATTTAAAATCACCACCAACCCCTGCATCAGACTGGTAAGTCCACAAAGCCACAGAAAATGTCATAGCTCCTTTGCCACTGTATCACCAATATCTGGCATAGGGCCTAACACAGTAGACACTCAAATATTTGTTGAATGAATGAACAGAGAATATTTGATGAATTCTAGGTTAATATAGCTACTATTTCAATTCTGACAAAGGTGATTAATAAATATGTAACTTCTATACCCAAAATGTCTTATGTTCCCAAGCAATATTTTTTAACCAAAAGAGGAATCAATAAGTATCCAAAAAATTACCTCCATGGGCTTTAGTTGAGCATTTACATTAAAACAAGGAACTTCCTGGTACCATTCCCAGGATAAATTTCGCTCAACAATCACCTCAAGATTTAATGGCAGCAGTAGATCCAACACTTCCTGATATGTATCATTAATAAATTGAGACCTATAAGGAGAAATAAAATTCTTTTAAATAGTTTCATATATATTCAGATAGTAACAGTAAATTTATCATTGTTAGATACTAATAGAGAAATCATTTGTTTTTTTGTGTGTAGAAGGACAAAAAATAAAGTCCATTAGGCTTTCCATATCAAATGAAACTGTTCCCAGCCAGCGCACTAGGAACCGAGGTACTTTCCCTTAGCTGAAGGTTCTATGAAGTTTTAAACAGAAATCTGCAATTTGGTACACAGTGCCAAACATATACAAGTTATGTTTGTTTTCTAATTCTTCATTGTAATAAATACTTGAATCATTATCTTTAAATATGTTTAGTAAGTTTCTTCCTCTGGACAAATGCAGAGTCATTAATTCTATGTCAAAAGATAAATTATTCTGGAAAACTTTTCCTTATCAGTACTACCCACTACTTGAGGCAAGATGCCTTTCCTGTGTGCTCACACAAATAACTCAAAATTTCCCTGTCATTCTATTTCATGAACTGTATCTTAAGTAGTTTATACTTTTATTTGTAATTTCAATTAGAATGAAAGCCTCATGAGGGCAGGGCCGGTTTATCTTATTCTTTGTTTTATTGCCAAGTTGGCTCAAATGATTGCAATATATCATGTACTAGACAATTATTTGCCAAGTTTCATTAAAAAAACTGGATCATATGTAAACTGCAACACAGGAGAGCTTCATCTCCCTGTACCCCAATTAAGAAATATTAATTATTAAATTTCTCATAATTAAGGGTAAACTATTTTACTGGATTAATTTTCATTCCTCTGTTATTAATGAGATTAAACATTTCTATTAGGTTGCTTATTTGTAATCGTTGCTCCTTTAAAGAACCTAGTCAGGTTCTTACGAATATAAGATATTTTTCAAAATATCTTGTTCTTACTAGTTTAAAATATTTAAAGATTTTATCCTTTGATAAAGATGCTAATCACCCCATATTCTATTTCCTTCTAATTTTGTTTTGATAATAATACTCAGAAATTTATATTCTTGTAGTCAAACCAATCGATATTTTCCCCTTCCTTATCCCTTTTCTTCTTTCGTCAATGCTTAAATTAGGATTGTATTCTACCCTATTACTGATACTTACATGTTATCTGCCTTTAATTTTTTTGCTTTATTTTTTGTATTTAATCTTTATTGTATTCTTTTCCATTATAGTCCCCTTACACTCTCTTCCCCCCATTGATCACCACACCGTTGTCCATGTCCATGACCCCTTTTTCCTTTTTGTTTAATCCCTCCACCCCCTAACCTCCCCTAAGCCTTTAGCTTTTTAAATAGTATTATTGAGAAAATTCAGATCCGTATAACTCACCCACTTTTAATCATTTATGGTTATTACTGGCACTATGCTTGGCACCCATTTTGAACAGCAAAATGGCCAACAAAAAGTCCCCAAATGCAAAAAACAAAGCACGCAAAAAGACACTTGTTTACAATACGAGAGCTGAAATAAGAATGCAGAGTGTCACCTAGTTTGATATCTCAGCCTAAAATGTAGGCTTTGAGGGACCCAAATTTCTCACAGCTCTGCACATGCCCACAAAATGCAATGCATTAATTTGGGGGTTAAAAATAAGTTAGAGCAAGTAAGATAGTTCACAAACACAAAATCTGTGAATAATGAGGATTGACTATATATTTACACATAATGAGGAAGCACACCACAAACATGGTCAATTGTGGAGCTTCCTATTCTTCACTATTTGAATTATTTAGCTTTAATGACACATTTTAGTAGTAGTTGATATAATTTAATATATTTTAGCAATATCTCTAGTATTGTTGATTCTCCCATGGCCCATCAAAATTTCTTTCTAAAATAACATTAATAGATTCTGTTCCCTTTTTATATTTCCAGACATTTAACAATTTTAAAAAGGTTTTAAAAATAAAGTGTGCTGTGATTTTATTTAGATTGGATTAAGTATATAAATTAATTTATAAGAAACTGATATGACATTGAGGGTGAGGAGGGATTAGTCAAATATGTATGAATGACTCATGGACATGGACAACGGAAAGGAGACTGTGGGAAAGAGGAGTGGACTGGGTACAGGGGGTGCAAAAGGGAAAAACTGGGACAACTGTAATAGAATAAACAATAAAAAAAGAAGCCTACTAGAAAAACATTCTCTCTACATTTCTTCTTAGCCATTAGTTAAGTTTTACAACCTGCCTTACATAAGTATTATAAATATATTTTTAATTTTTTTATTACAATTCAGTTCTGCAACAAAATGATTATAATACAAGTAGTAGCAAATCTGAAGTATTTATTTTTCTTTATGTGCTTTCTATGAAGCTATAACTAAACTGAATTTTTGGACTTCCAGTCAAGATGGCAACATAGGTAAACACAGCTTGCCTCCTCCCACAACATCAAAATTACAATTAAATTTTATTACAACCATCATTCAGAACCATCAGAAACTGAGCTGAATGTAAGTCCTACAACTACAGAATCAAAGAAGAAACCACATTAACACTGGCAGGAGAGGCAGAGGTGCAGAAGTGGCTGGTCCCACGCCCCCATGTGGCAGATAAAAAGCAGGAGAGAGATCTCAGGAATGAAGGGTTGCAGCCCCATACCAGGCCCCCCAGCCCAAGGTTCCAGTGCAAGGAAGATAAGCTTCTATAACTCTGGGTATAAAAAACCAGTGGGGACTGAGGCTGTGCAAGGCAGAAACTGCTTCAGTCTCAGGCAGCTGTTCTTAAAGGGCCCATGCAGAGACTTATTTGGACTCATCCCCTCTGAGCTCCAGCACCAGGGTAGCAGATTGAAAGGCATTAGAGACATGCAGGGAGGAAATGAATTGTCCAGCATCTAGGCAAAAGCTTGGGATCAGCTTTCTCCTACACAGAAGTGCTGAAGAGGCCACTGTTCCTTTTCTGAGCCCTCCACCCACAGAGCCAGCAGGTGGCTGCCTTGTCAGAGTTTCCACTAACCTGGCTCACACTGTTAGACCCACCCTGGTGATTTCTTGAGGCCCTGCCATACCCAAATTTTAGGCTAACCAAACTGTTTCCAGTGACTTTTCCATATAAAAGGCTTGTCTTGGTCCATGCTTCAGATTTTCTTAAATTATCTCAAACAAGCAGCATCAGGCTTCAGTAGGCCAGTACCTCTTGCTAAGTTGCCCCAGGCCCAGCACTAGCAATAGCTGGCCTTGGTGCACAGTTTGGCCTCACCTGGGCACCTCTAAGCCAAACACAATTCGCAGCCATCTGCAAATCATTTGTAGCTTATGCTGTGTGACTCCTGACAGAACACAGGCAGTAGCTCCATGTGATCTAGGACATGCCAGAAGCAATCATGGCTCAAGTACAAGAGAGTGTGTACACAGCCCACACGTGGGTGAACGTTGAGAACCCAGCCTGGGTAATAGGGGAGGCTGTGCTTCCTCATATTCAAAGTGATAAAAATCAAGGACCTACAAGCAAGATTCCTCTACTCAGCAGAGCTACCATTTAGAATCCAAGGACAGATAAAGAGTTTCTCAGACAATAAGAAGTTAAATGAGTTCATTACCACCAAACTAGTATTATATGAAATGTTAAAGGGTCTTCTTTAAGAATAAGGACATCAGCCCTAGCTGGTATGGCTCAGTAGATTGAGTGCTGGCCTGTGAACCAAAGGGTCACTGGTTCGATTCCCAATCAAGGCACATGCCTGGGTTGCAGACCAGGTCCCCAGTTGGGTGTGTGTGACAGGCAACCACCCAGTGATATTACTCTCCCTGTCTTTCTCCTTCCCCTGCCCTCCCTCTAAAAATAAGTAAATAAAATATTTTAAAAATGTAAAATAAAATGTAGAAAAAAGATCAAAACTATGAATAAAATAGCAATAAATACATATCTGTTAACTGAATCTAAAAAACAAAATAAACAAGCAGAATAGAAAAAGAAAGCAAGATATAGAACAGTTTGATGGTTGCTAAATGGGAGGGGAGTTAGAGGTGGGCAAGAAAGGTGAAGGAATTAAGAAGTTCAAATAGGTAGTTACAAAAAAGTCATGGGAACGTAAAGTACAGCATAGAGAATACAGTAGCCAAAGAACATACAGGTATTACCCATAGATGTGAACATTGCTTGAGGGAATGGGGGAGGGCTGAGTGGAGAGGGCAAAGGAGGGGGAAATGGGACACCTGTAATAGCATAAACAATAAAATAAAATAAAAATAAAATAAATTTTCAAGTATCAATAAGTATTCAATTATTTCAGGGAAAACTGATTAGTATTCTATAATACTAATTCTATTTATAAAAATTCATGTGAAGGAAATGAATTATCCTTAAGAAATAAATAGAAAATCATAAGTACTGATAAAGATATCAAGCATCATTATAGAGTTATTTATAACAAAAAATGGAATCAAATTTCTAACAATAGGCAAATAGATTTTTAAAAACACTATATGAATAGTGTATTTAAAGATACACTATATATTAATGTATTTAGAAAATATTATGCATTCAAAAACCATAAAAAATATAGCATATTGTTAAGGGAAAAAATTAGAATCTAAAATGCACAAAGTAATACTTATTTAACTTAAATAAATGTCCATATATAATTAACTAGAAGAAACATAACAAGTTATTAATAGTAGCTGTCTTTTGAATGGTCATATTGTCAGCAATCTTTAATGTTCATCTTAATACCATTTTATGTGCTTCAGTAAAAAAATTAATCTTCTTTGGACATAGAATTATTATATAGTGTTCTATATATACTTAGTGGAATCTTAAAAACAATCTATTTGTAATATAGGCTCACAACTAAATTACATCTACCATTTCCTAAAATCTAGCAATATGTGATTAAATACAGGTATATAAATACTCCATTTTAATAAATTTAGACTTTTATGTAGTTTACACTCCAAGTTAATGAGCCATCTAAAGCTGAAAATCATTACTCTCTATCAATGGGCTACTATTAAAGTAGAAGTCTCTCACCTAATATTACCTGTAATTTCTGAAATCTCTAGTCTTAGCTGAACAAATCATTCTATGTTTTCCAATGTCTTCACTAAACATATCAAGTTCTTATTTTAATGAAACCTAACTTTCTATAGCATGCTATTAAATAGAGGCAGACTTTTCTCCAACACCTATCTCACTTGGGGTTAAGAGATAGAAAAGAAATGCTTGCATTTTGCAACAGCATGGATGGACTTGGAGAAAATTATGATAAGTGAATTAAGCCAATCAATGAAAGAAAAATACCACATGATCTCACTTATATGTGGACTCTAATGAACACAATAAACTAATGAACAAAATGGTGACAAATTTAGATACATAAAACAGACTGATAGCTGCTGGAAAGGAGGTGGGGAGGTGGCATGAAAGATGGGGAAGGGATTCACCAAAAAACATTTATGCACAACCAATGGACATGGCACTGTGGGAACTGGTTTGGGCAAAGGAAAGGGTGGGGCTGGGTAGAGGTGGAGAAAAGGGAGAGAAACCTGGAGCAACTGTAACAGCATAAACAATAAAAATAAAGTAAAACAAAGAAATGCAAAAATATCATTTTCTTAATTTGCAACTGTGACCCTGAAATCTCACCCTATTCCTTGAAGAATATCATCCATGTTAACCGGTCTATTCTTGCTATAATCTATCAATGATGCCACAACCTATCAATAATTAATCAGTACTATTTTTATATATTTTATTGATTATGTTATTACAGTTGTCCCATTTTCCCCTTCTTCACTCCCCTCCACTCTGCACATCCCCTCCCACCCACATTCCCCCCCTTTAGTTCATGTCCATGGGTCATACATATAAGTTCTTTGGCTTCTACATTTCCTATACTATTCTTAACCTCCCCCTGTCTAGTTTCTATCTACCACCTGTGCTACTTATTCTCTGTACCTTTTCCTCCTCTCTCCTCCTCCCACTCCCCTGTTGCTAACCCACCATGTGATCTCCAATTCTGTGGTTCTGTTCCTGTTCTGGTTGTTTGCTTTTGTTTTTGCTTTAGGTGTGGTTATTAATGATTGTGAGTTTGCTGTCATTTTACTGTACATATTTTTTATCTTCTTTTTCTTAGATAAATCCCTTTAACATTTCATAATAAGGGCTTGGTGATGATAAACTCCTTTAACTTGACCTTCTCTGAGAAGCACTTTATCTGCCCTTCCATTCTAAATGAAAGCGCTGCTGGATAGAGTAATCTTGGATGTAGGTCCTTGCCTTTCATGACTTGGAATACTTCTTTCCAGCCCCTTCTTGCCTGTAAGGTCTCTTTTGAGAAATCAGTTGAGTCTGATGGGAACTCCTTTGTAGGTTACTGTCTTCTTTTCTTTTGCTGCTTTTAAGATTCTCTCCTTCCTTTTAATCTTGGCTAATGTAATTATGGTGTGCCTTGGTGTGTTCCTCCTTGGGTCCAACTTCATTGGGACTGTGTGAGCTTCCTGGACTTCCTGGAATTCTCTTTCTTTTGCCAGACTGGGAAAGTTCTCCTCCATTATTTGTTCAAATAAGTTTTTGATTTCTTGCTCTTCCTCTTCTCCTTCTGGTACTCCTATGATTCTGATGTTGGAATGCTTAAAGATGTCCTGGAGGTTCCTAAGCTTCTCATTTTTTTTGAATTCTTATTTCTTCATTCTCTTCTGGTTGGATATTTCTTTCTTCCTTCTGGTCCACACCGTTGATCTGAGTCCCAGTTTCCTTTCTGTCACTGTTGGACCCCTGTACATTTTCCTTTATTTCACTCAGCATAGGCTTCATTTTTTCATCTAATTTGTGACCACATTCAACCAATTCTGTGAGCATCCTGATTACCAGTATTATTTTGTTTTGTTTTTTTTGATTACCAGTGTTTTGAACTGTGCATATGATAGGTTGGCTATCTCTTCGTTGCTTAGTTGTTTTTTTTCTGGAGCTTTGATCTGTTCTTTCATTTGGGCCATTTTTTTTTTGTCTTGATGCACCTGTTAGTAGTGAGGGGCAAAGCCTTAGGTGTTCACCAGGGCAGGGCAACCCATGTTGCTTCGTTGAGATGCTGTATGTGGGGAAGGGGTCTGAGATGGAACAATGGTGCTTGCTACACTCTCTGCTGGCTTTGTCACTTCCCCTGCTACTCACAAGCAAATTGGGCCCTTATGCTGCTGATTCCCGTGTGGGTGGGCTTGTGCATTCTAACACCCTGTGGGTCTCTTCAATGATGTCTCCTGTGAGGATGGGAGTCTCTCCCACTGCCACCTAAACCCCCAGAGGTATTTTGGTGTTTTGACGCTTTATTCCCTGCGCTGGAGCGCTGGGTTGCGTGGTCTGTCCTGCTCTCCAACTGTTCCCCCCAGTTTATCTGCACACGAATGTGGGACTGCCTGCTCCACAATCCAGGCTGGGTCCTCAAGCCACTGCCTTGCTGGAGTCCTCTCCACACGCTGTCTCAGCCCCTCCTACTGGTCTGGATGAATGTTTCTTCTTTAACTCCTTGGTTGTCAGACTTCTATACAGTTCGATTTTCTGTCAGTTCTGGTTGATTTTTGTTTTTAAATCATTGTTGTCCTTCTTTTGGTTGTGCGAGGAGGCACAGTATATCTACCTATGCCTCCATCTTGGCTGGAAGTCTTATCAGTACTATTTTTTGAGATCTCCAGTTTATAAAACCTTTTCTACATTCTTTTACTCTATCAGTACCATCTTGTCTTTAATTTCTTCCCTCTCCATTATCCAGTAACATGACTCAAAACTTAAAATCCTGACCCACTAACTTCAGTCACACCTGCTTGTTAAAATTCTGTCTTGCCTGAATCCAACTGACTGTTGGACTCCAAATACCAAATATCAAGATTGCATAAAAATTATACACTATTAATTCAGGGATACTAACATCAGCAGAACCCTCAGCACTGCCTCAATATTCCTGGTTTCCCTTGTATATCTCTATCTACTCCTTTTTAGTCTCTTTTGAGGATTCTTTTTTTTTCCCAATTCCTTAAGTACTGGTATTGCTAAGTATCCTGTGCTAATTGTCTCAGTTTACAAACTCGCTATATGATATTATTCCAATGGTTTCAATAACTAGCTAAATATTACTAAAAACTCCCAAATCTAGATATCACAACACTCTCCTAATATCCAGACATATATGTTAAACTTCTCTCCAAATCTCTTTCTAGATAGCTCCATAATAAAAGTCATGCAACCACTTCCAAGTTACTATGCCCATTACAGAACACGTTACTATCTCCTCTTTACTGTTTCCCCCCTGCAATTCTCAATTTTATCTCAGTGAACTGCACTATTACCAAATACTGAATGTTACATGCCCACAACGTGGAATCAACTTTAACCTCTCTCCTTTAACCCTGATATCCACCCAACTCAATAGGTACTATTAATTCTACTTTTTAAATTTTTCATAATTGGTTAGTTCCCTACTTCCTTTACCCTAGACTGTACCATATATCATTCTTATTGTTAATTACCAAACCATTCTTCCAACTTCCAGTTGTCTCCTTTTGACCTATTTTCTACAACCCTTCCAAAATCTATATGTGATCTTGATTTTATGTACTAGTTCATTAAATTCATTAAATTTTATCTCCCTCAACAACCCAATGAGGTAGGTATTATTTATTCATCCTTTTTAAAGGTAGCTCAGTATTATACTTCATGTTCCTAGCACAGTTACTGGGACATATGAGGTGCTTAATAAATACTCAAAATATTCAACTGATGAAAATTTCTCCTTTCATCCAAGATAGAATAACATGAATTGGATTTCTCCTCCTGACTCGAGCAATACCCACCAACAGACCCCCGCCAAAATTGAGGTGAATAAATGTTTTATATTAGGAATTTCTCCAATTCTCCCATAACCTTATAATTGATAAATATCTACAGATAAGCATAAATATTCTTCCTCAGATAATTTTACAGTGTTCTTAATTATCTAAGAACTAATTTTCAAATACTTTCTTAAGTTTTTAAAAACTAGAAGACTCACTGGTTTCACCAAAAAATACTTGGGGGACAGAGCATTACAAAATTGAGTATAGTTATAATAAAATAAAATCTTGTAAACAGAAAACTTAGGATACTAAAGCCTTTAATGCAAGAAGTTAGAAAAAAATGCATTCTATGCAAATATACTTACAGAATGCTTACCTATATAGTCGCATTTCACTCAGTTTTATTGTAATCAGATCCATAATGGGTGGAGGGTTGCTCTGGCTCTTTATCACATGAAATGTATTGGTCATTGTAATTAGTCCAAAATCAGCAACAAAAACATTTTCAGAAACAGGGGACTGTGGGATGAACACAACTGGGGCTTTGATGTTAACATCTAATGCCAATCTAGAACTTCTTTGTGCCAATTCTTTTACACCAGTAGCAGCCATTCCTGCTGCCTGAACGGTTGCCTCAGCCAAGGCTTCTTTAACTGCTTGAAAATTATCTACAAATGCCTGTAAAAATAAAAAAAGTATATTGCAAGGTTACCATTAGTGAAGAAGCTTATTAAATGTATATAGAGGTTTATAATTTTACCTCCATAAGAAAATATTCTTCTTGGTACAACAAAGCATTATTTATTCAAAGTCTGGTTGCCTATAATAAGCATTAATTTTCTGTAATAAAAACTGAGAAATAAAAATATGCAAAGTTACAGTAAAACAATAAAAATCTAGTACCTGGAACAAAGTAACATGTGGATATTGTAATATTTCACTGATAATCTAGTTCCTTCATTATCTTACTTTCTCTAATTGTCAAGCAATTATATTGTACAACCTCAATGGACTGAGAGGCTATTCATGTTTATAAGAAAATAATAATAAATGTTTCCTTAAGAACGCTAAACTTTCCTAATTTCTGAATTCTGGAAAAAATACTTCAATGACCTAAAATATACCTAGAATTATACTTAATTTTCATATTTAGAAAAAAAATTCAAGTAATTTTTTAGCATAAGGAAGTATTGCACAGGTTCAGTGACATAATGCTTTTGAATTCTAAAAAGAAATTAGAAAAAATTATACAAATTTCTTGCCTACAACCTGGAGTCAACTTTAACCTCTCTCCTTTAACCCTGACATCCACCCAACTCAAAAATTCTACTTTTTAAGTTTTTCATAATTGGTTAGTTCCCTGCTACCTGACTTCCTTTACCCTAGACTCTGCCACATATCATCTTATCATGAATTACCAAACCATTCTTCCAACTTCCAGTTGTCTCCTTTTAAGCTATTTTGTTCATCTTTTTGGTGTAAAAAAATTTGTATATGAAAAATTACATGACAATTTTAATTAAAATGATTTTTAAAAGCAATTAATATTTACTTAGAATCAAGCAATCATCTACTTTATATACCAAAACCAGGAGCATTTTAAAAGAATGAATAGTGAAAGCAAAGAAACATGTATGACACTCATAGGAAAAACTATCACATGGCAGATTGGGAAAGCCACAGGGAAAAAAACACTATGCTCAAAATCTTAGGATGTATCATATAGATATTAAATCTAAAGCCTTTAAAGCCCCAGTGACAGAATTACAATGTTATAGAAAATATAATTTTTAAATAATAACTTCATAGAAAAAACAAACTTCAATTATATATTTAGCATCTGTAATCAGAGTTGGAACTCAGGTAAAACAAAAATGTAAATCAATGTTATATAAATAAAACGTCAATTCTTTTTTTAATTTTTATTTTAATTGTTTTCAAGTACAGTTTTTTCCCTTTTATCCCCATCCCACTCCACCCCACAACCCTCCCCACTTCTCTCCCATTTCCACCCCTCCCTGTTATTGTTCATGTGTCCTTTATACTTCTTATATGAATATATAACATATGTGACATAATGTACACATATTTAATGTTAATATATGAAACACATATTTAATTAACTTGATATTCCCATGTGAAAATAATGCTATGTAAATAAAGTATTATACATTTCAGTCATAACAAATGGTACCTAAACAATTATGAAAAATCAGGGGAAAAAGCAAGAAATTATTGTTCTTCATCTGTGTTTGATGCACAACCCATTTCCAATGACCAGGAAGAATAAAAAGAATGATTAACATACTTACCAATATAGAATATAAAAATTTTGTGACAAAGACTACTTCAATGCAACCAACGGTTAAATTAACTTGAATGTCAACCACACTCATATCTGTGTATGCAGAACCAGCAGTTGCATCCACGTAAGAAATCATTTTGAAGCTAAAAACTTCTTTTCCAGTGATATAAACAGCCTTAATGAGAGAAAATTCAAATGTCACAATCTTTTAAATGATTTGTCTTAAAATCTTGCAAGTATTCAAGGCAAGTACAAATAAGGCAACAATTCTAACTCCTTTATTGGAACCATATTGCTGGTTTTCAAATTGGTGGTGGCAGCTCCCCTTGTATGTAACAAAATCAATTTAATAGGTCTGGCCCAACATTTTTGTAAATGGGTAGAACAAAAGAAAAGTTATCAGAATATACATTTTCATTTAGTGTGTTTACTTATGTACTAAGAATTGGCATACAAATATATTTCTGGTCACTATCAAAACTTTGAAAAACTATGTACCTCTCCAATTTAATGAAATGTGCTTCTGTTGATCTGAAGTACATGAATAGATTCTCCACATTCTTCAAACAAATCTCCTAGCACTATATTTCTGTTCCTTATTAGTTTCTGAAACCATCTCAATTGCAAACCAATAATTACTGTCAGCAGATTAAAACCACAAATTTTGCAATACCAGTTTAAAATGGTGGAGCTAACTTCCAGTCCAGATGGCAGCATAGGTAAATGCAGAATGCACCTACTCCCACAACCACATCAAAATTGCAACTACACTGCAGAACAATCATCATTCAGAACCACCTGAAATCTAGTGAAATGGAAGTTCCTACAACTAAGGATTTAAAGAAGAAGCCACCTAAAGACTAAGGAAGGACAGAGATGCAGATGACCTGGTCCCACAACCACATTTAATGGATAAAAACCAGGAGGGATATTTCAGCTGCAAAAGTTCCCCTAAAGAGGAAGGGCTGCAGCCCCACACCAGGCCCCCTTATGGTTTTACCTCCAGTAACAAAACACCTACATATCTTTCAACCACCAGTCATTTAGTTCAAAGGACTCTCTTAACATTGTAACAGCTACACTAGTAAGCACTGATAAAAATAAATTTATTTATTTAATCTGACTTCACACCCTCTGCTGTTGAAACCTAAAACATTATGCTAAATGAAATAAGCCAGTAAGAGAGAGAAAAATACTGTGAATTCACTCATATGTGGAATCTACTGAACAAACTAAACTGACAGGGAAAATGGGGAAAGACAGATGGAGAGCGGATGACAGCTGGCAGGGGGAGGTTAGGAGGTGGAGAGATTGAGCAAAAAGGAAAAAGGACTCATGGACATGGAGAATAGTGTGGAGGTTGCTGCAGGGGAAGCAGGTATAAGAGAACTAAATGGTGATGGTAAAAAATAAAGAAAATTTTTAAAAAGAAGAAAAATAAAATTTTATTTTTTAAAATATTCCACTCCAAGAAAATGTTTTAAGAACTATTTCTTCTGCACAAACCTGTTTTTGTCACCTCAATTTATACGGTGGAAAAAATTACTTCTTTCCCTCAAAAGTTTAATTTGATTAAATTATTTTTGTGACTTGAAAAAAATGCATTGCAAGGTTCACAGTATTTGGAAATAAAAAAAAGTGAAAAAAGTGAAAAAGGCATTTACTAGTCTCCCATCCTTCTTCAGTCATCACATACTCCTGCAACTACGTTCCCTGGAGTGATTACTTATACTTAGCTCATTTACAAGATATTTAATCCTCATTTTACACATAAAGAAACAGAATCCAGCCCTGGCTGGCGTAGCTCAGTGGATTGAGCATGAGCTGCGAACCAAAGTGTCGCAGGTTCGATTCCCAGTCAGGGTACATGCCTGGGCTGCAGGCCATGACCCCCAGCAACCGCACATTGATGTTTTTCTCTCTCTCTATCTCCCTCCCTTCCCTCTCTAAAAATAAATAAATAAAATCTTAAAAAAAAAAAAAGAAACAGAATCCAGTATTAGATCACACAACTACTAAGGAGCAGAGCTAAAATAAGAACCTAATTGTGACTAACTCCAAAACCAAAAGACATGAATGACACAGCTAAAATCTGACAACTGTCTAATTTAAAGCTATGACTAATCTTAAAGGACAATCAAATTTAAAAATGTATTAATAAACAATAAATAAATTCATACCTTTTTGTATAAAGCTGTTATATCAGAATCCAAAACAATTATATTCCTTAGCTTTGCATTTATTTCAGTTACTGAAGGCCTCATAATTACCTCAGAATCAAGCCCTAAGGGGAAAAAATGATTAAATGCCTTTTCTTTCATGTAATAGTTCTGAATTTATTTTTTTTCTGAAATTTTATTACCTTCAATCTTAATTTCAGAAATGTTACGTTTCTGATCTTGAATAAAGATCTGTAAACATGACAGTTCTGCTAAAATCTGCAGGGTAATAATATCTTCACTCTTGGATCGTTTTGATGCTGTGAAAAAAAATTATATTGTAAAACATAAGGAAAAATTGTAGCTACCTCACTACGCTTACTAAGTAAATAAAATGTAACAACAAATAATGGTATTGGGTTGGCCAAAAAGTCCGCTTTTTTAAAAGACATATTTTTCATTTTCACCAATAACTTTATGTCAGCTACCTCCTGTGTTGTTAAATAATGACTGCTCTCAATTAATGTCTCCTTTTCATCATTATCAACTTCAACTAGTCCACCAGACCATGAAGCACTGTCCAGAGATAAATCTCCAGCATGAAACTTCCCAAACCACTCTCAACATTTTCGATCAGTCACAGCACCTTCTCCACACAGTGCACAAATCTTATTTTTGCACTTCAGTTACATTTTTACCTTTTTAAAGTAACAAAGCATAATATGCTGGAAATGTTTATTTCTTCCATCTTCAATATTAAAATGGCGACCAAAAAACTCACCAATTTTGGTAAGTTTTTTTATATGGACACCGGAATGACAGCTGTCACAATACAATCTAACAAAATTGTTTCAAATTAAGTTAAAGACAACTAACTGCTACTACAGCCATCTTATGGAAAAAAACAAATGAACTTTTTGGCCAACCCATTAATACTAGAGAAAAACCTGATTTGCAATTCAGGTGAAAACAAGTAAAATATTCCCTAATAATTAGGAATTCTAAAAAACAAGTATAATGAAAACAAAAAAAAAACAAAAAAAGAGCAGACAAAAAAATGGTTGCTAGATTGGACTAACATTTGAAACTGAGATATTACTAGAGATAAAATAATAAATCTCTTGAGAGTCAATAATTACTAGATGATATCTATCATTACTGAACTTGCAACTTTTCACAGCTTAAAAAGTACTCTAATTTTAAAAAAAATACACTGATACTATTAAAAGTTTATTAGTTCTATTTTTCTAATCTAAAGTAATGATATTGAATACATGAATTTTAATCTAAATCGAATAATTCTATAGTATAATCATCAACTTAAAAGAATATGATAAATTAAAGACACATTTTCTTCAGCAGTAATCTACTACTACAAGTAATAGTATTTACTATTATTTTTTTAAATTAACCTGGAATATAATGAATCCTTCTAGATTTTAAGCTAGGCAATGAAATTCTGAAGGCAACATTATAAATTGATAAAGCCAAAGTCAAAATGTACTAATCTCCTTGTAAAAAAATTTAAAGTTGAATTTTAAAGAAACATACATATTTTTTTAATGACCCCTCCTTTGTCTTCAGTGTCTGCAACATACACTGAGGCTGATTTTTCCTCCAATTGTGGAAGAATATTATTAAAATAATTCATTGTATTCAGAAGTGCTTCAGTATGCAAATGAATATCCAAAGAGGAAAAATTCACCTAAAAAACAAAGTTGATTTTAGTGATAGGTCAATAAATATTTGTTTACCTCCACTGTATAAGGCACTAGGCTTTGTGTTACAAAGAACCCAATTTATAATATTCCATTTTTATCTTCAGAGATCTTAAGAGTTCTGGTTATAAAATAATTTTTAAAATATCCTATTTACTTAGAAATACAGTATCTAATTAAAAACCAAATAATTACTCACTAATACCTTAATCAGTTGTGCAACATTATTATAGGAACTTTTCAAGTTTGGTACATTATTTTCAGCCTATCCAAAGAGAAAAAAAATCTGTTAGAAAAATCTTTTAAAAAACAGTTAAATATGTAAATACAGTTATATAATAGTCCCAATAAACATGTATAGAAAATGTCCAGTTATTTATACATATAATTACCTAAATGAACAACTGCTTCCACAAAACAAATTTGGCACATAGCAAGTATTCAATAAATTATCAACAGTGGACAATTACATATTGTCAAATATGGAGAAAAGTCAGTCATCAACAACTCTGTAAGGTCCTTCCTAACTCATCCTGTATGTGAAAACAAAATTTATGACAGATTTTCCACCAAGTATCTAAATAATCCATGCTATCTTCATATCTAGAATACTTTTGTAATATTCAAAGTATTTAATGAATAAACAAAAAACCCAAAAGTATCTACCTAAAAGTAAAAATGGTCTTAAAAGTGATAAAATGGTCTTTCAGCATTATTCTTACCACAAAGTAATTATTAAAATAATGTGGCACTTACAAGAAAATAGATAAAACAGTCTTTCAGCATTATTCTTACCATACAGTAATTTTTGTAATTATTAAAATAATGTGGCACTTCCAAGAAAATAGGTCAATGAAAGCATGGAATAAATCATAAGTATATCATAGTATATATAAAAATATAATAAATGATAAAGTGGATATCAAAAATTAATAGGGAAAAGATGACACCAGGAATCACTGACACCAGGAAAATTAGGTAACTTCAGACAATTAACAAGAAATAAAGTGAAAGCTTCATCTCTCATTATAAATCATAATAAATAGGATCAATATTAATGTGTTTCTTTCTGATACCCTGATGGTAGGGAAAAAAACTACAGGTCATTTCTACTTAGAACACAGGCTTCTAATTTTGCTATATGGAATATAGCAAAAAAAAATCTTAAAGTTTTGGAGCTATAGATATCTCAATAGAATCAGAATCAAATTGAATATCACTAAACTTACAAAACTTGGTATTTCAGCTGTACATTTACAGTAGCAAGCAGATACAAATGGAATTACTTACCTTCACATATTCCAGTGTTAACAGGTCTTCCATTGTGTTATCCAGTGTTGTAATCAAATAAACTGGTTTTTTGTTTTTATCTAAAAATAAGTTTAAAAATAATTTTTCACAGTAAAACTAAGTGAAAATAAATGCAAGCAATATTATTAAATATAAAATTGGAAAAGAAGAATCTCCTATACCAGTTCTGGATACAGGAGATTCTTTTTACCCAAGACAGAATCTTTGAATTCTATCGTACCCTGGTCAGGTCCATCATCCTTTATTTTAAACTCTAAAAATGTAATTTCTACTCACAATTCTGTTCCCTTCTCTTATTCTAATGCTAAAACCTCTTACCTTGCCAAACCTAGATAAAATGTAAGGTTAATAAAACAAAGTAGCAATCAATTAAAGCAAAAATGTGAACAACAATTTAAATATATATGTGAAAAAAGAAAAAAAACATAATAGCTAACAGGAACAATGAAAAAACATGAAGATAATTCTAGCCCTGAGCCATAGAAGTAGCTTTAAACAAATGGTCAGACTCCCTGAAAACTTAGTTTTTGAGAAGAAATTAAGTATGTGATGAGAAACAAAGTTTCCTTATATATTAAGGAATCTAATAATATATATAATCTATATAATCTATGAATCTAATTCATAGATTAAAATGAACCCTATTACCATACAATCAGACTTACTAGCTGTATTATGGCTTATGTTCAAAAACTAGAAAAATAAATGAAAAACTGGTGTAGAGGAGTATTTTATATGAAGCCCTTAACATTATCATTACCAAATTAGTTATGAAATTAGCATCTAGATACTGGAAGAAAAGACTAAACCAATTTTACTATCCTTGAGGAAAAGATGCAACATATTTTACAGAACCCTCCAAATTTAAAAGTTTATTTGTACTTTAGCCAGACTTCTACTACAGGTGCTCCACACTTCGACCCTTGAGCAGATCCCCATATTCTTCACATTTATTCATTTACTGAACAACTATTTACTGATATGCTCTGTGTAAGTAACTTCTATTCACTTCTTCCAGAAGCAAAAATATTACAGAAATAGGTGCAATGATAATTGTATATCCTGTATTCTGTGTACAACGTTTTTCTTATCCTTTGCTCTTGGGGAAGGAAATCAAAATAAACACAAAAATTAACAACTGGTATAATGCTTCTGGATTACTGGAAAACACTGTCAAGTTGGTTTGCCTATTTTTCCAATTACCCGAGCAAATGGTTTCTTGATGTAAAAAGCATAATGAACCAAAACTCTGTACCTGGTATGTATGATGGTTTCCTAAGCAAGAGAGGATAACACAATCCACCACATTCAAGTTCTCAAAGGCTACAGAACAAGTGTAGAGTATGGAACTATTGTCAAGGAACATATATAAAGGACACATGCACAAAGCCAAAGGAGGTTAGGATCGAGGGTGAGAGATGAGAATGGCTGAGGTGGGGGGGCATAATGGGGGGAAAAATGGAGTCAACTATACTTGAGCAAAAATTTTAAAAAGTTAAAAAAGAAAAAAATATATACATTGCATCCAATAACTGAGCTTTCAAGCCACAATACTTAGTGTGCTTCCCAAAATACAAATATCATATTTAATAAAGAGTGCAAAACAGGGAAGTTTTCATGATATAAGCTAATTGACATCTTTGCCTGGGAATGCATACCTAGATAAATAGCTTTCTTAAATCCTTGAGATGTATACAAACATATTCAGTACCTTTCTTAATTTCCACAGATGAAGCTAGGCTTCAAATTTTCACTTTTAGTTTAAAATTCTGTAACTCCCTTATTTTTAGTATCTCAATTTACCAGAGGAAAAATTCCTGAGTGAACTGAAAGTGTGTCACAAGACATCTTCAATTTAAAATTTGAATCCCTTATAAACATTAAAGAAGTCAACCATTAAAAATATATCAAATCCTCAGATGACCAAAAGTATTCCTACACACATGTAAACAGAACACTCCTATGTGGTCTCAAAAATAAAGTTAAATGACTACCTTTAATTTCCAAAAAAAAATTTTAAAGCCAATTGTACCAATAACTGCTTTACACGTCAATGGAATAAATCCACTAACTAAAAGACAGAGATTGCCAGAGTGAATCAAAAGAAGACCCAACTATATAGTTTCTATTAAGGAACTGACTATTTTTCCAGTCTGGTCAAGTAATTTTTAAGAATAGTTGGTATACAATATTATGCTACTTATATTAGTTTCAGATGTACAATATAGTGATTTCACAGTTTTATACACTATAATGTGATCACTAATTATATTAATCATCTGTCACCATGCAAACTTATCACAATATTTTTTACTATATTTCATCTTTTTCATCTAACTTCTCTATACATTTCCCCATCTGGCAAACATCCCTTTGGTCTCCGTTTCTATTTATGTTTTTGTTTTGTTTATTCATTTGTTTTAGTTTTTTTAGATTCCAATTATAAATGAAACCATACAATGTTTGTCTTTCTCTGTCTGACATATTTCACTTAGCCTAACACCCTCTAGGTGCATCCATGTTGTCTCAAATAGCAAGATTTCATTTTTTATTCTTGCATTATATCCCACTGTGTATATATATTATTTATATCATATCTTCTTTATCTATTCATTTATCAATGGACACCTAACTTGTTTCCTTACCTTGGCTGTTGTAAATAATGATGCATGAGGGTGAGATATCTTTTCAAACTAGTGTTTTCATTTTCTTTAGATAAATACTAAAAAAATGGAATCGCTACATCATATGGTGATGCTCTTTTTGAATTTCTGAGAAAGCTTTAATATTCTTTTCCACAGTGGTGCCATCAATTTAAATCCCCACCAAGAGTGTATTAAGGCTCCTTCCTTTCCTCCACATCCTGACCAATATTATCTTTTTGATAAAAAGAGACATTGTAACAGGTGTTAGGTAGTATCTTACTGTGGTTTTGATTTCCATTTTGCTGAGTATAGTGATGTTGAGCATCCTGTACCTGTGGGTATCTTTGGAAAAGTGTCTATTCAGATTCTCTGTTCTTTTATAAACTGTATTGTTTTTTGCTATTGAGTTGTATGAGTTCTTTATATGTTTTGGATACTAACTACTTATTGGATATATAAATGGAAAATACTTGTATTTTCTCCCATTCAGTAGGTTGCCTTTTCATTTAGTGACAACTTCCATTGCTATGCAGAAGTTTTTCAGTTTAATGTAGTCCCACTTGGTTATTTTTGGTTTTTGTCACCTTTGGTTCTGAAGTCAGATTCAAAAAAATCATTACTGAGACCAATGTCAAGAAGCCTACTGGCCATGTTTTCTTCTGGAAGTTTTATTGTTTTAACTCTTACATTCAAGTCTTTAGACCCTTTTGAGTTAACTTTTCTATGAGGTCTATCCAGAAAGTATCAAACCACGTAATATGAAAAATAGAGACATCTATTGAAGAAGATATGAGAAATAAAAAACACTGTACATAGGACAATGATGCCCCAGTCCCCTGTAAAGTAGACATGTTGGGACCTCCCACAGTTCTCTCAGTGTCTCTTCCACTGTTCAAAACACTCTTCAAAATGTTTTGTTGGAATTTCCATCAGCTGCCCCTTCCTATTTTCCTGAATTTCACTGACGGTCTGAAATCTCTTCCTTTTCAAAGGTAATTTTTTGGGGGGGAAAGCCAGAAGTCACAAGGCACCAAATCTGGGCTGTAGGGGGGCTGAGTCACCTGAGTAATTTGATGTTTTACAAAAAAACTCAGCACAAGATGTGATGTGTGAGTGGGCATGTTGTCATGATGAAGTTGCCAATCTCAGTGGCCCATTAGCTGCAGCTGTTTTCATTGTATTGCACCTCTCACTGATGAAGAACATTGAGGTGGTACTCTTTATTAATTTTTTGGCCTAGAGGAGCATACTCATGATGGACAGCACCTTCCCAATAAAAAAACACAGTTAACATATCTTGATCTTGTTGTAACTTTGTTACGCATTCTTTGAGAGTGGAGAACCAGGTTACTTCCATTGGGACAGCTGGCCTTTATTTCCGGATCAAAGCAGTACACTTATGAGTCAATTCCAGTTATGACCTTCTTGAAGAAATGTGGTTCACTGGCAGAGGTTTGAATCAAGTCATTGGCAACTGCAGCACAATGTTACTTCTTCTCTGGTAGCAGAAGATCTAGAATGAATTTTGCCATGACACGTTTCATACCCAGATCCTGCATCAAAATCTTAGACACAGTAGTTTTTGGAATCCCCAGATCAGCTTCTAGCTCTCACACTGTCAGTCACCAATCTTTGTTGACAGCAGCCTGTACATGTTCAACACTCTCAGGTGCTCTGCTTCTTGCAGGACAGCCAGAATATGGATCACTGTCAACAGACTATCAATCATCTTTGAAGCATTTGTGCCACACTTTCACTTGTGCTGCACTCATTGCATCAGCTTGAAAGTATTCTGAATCATCCAAATATTTTCCACAGAGGAATGTTCAAGCTTCACATAAAATTTGATGCAGATTCACTGCTCTACTCAATTAGTCATTTTGATTGTGAGGGCCGCACAGCACATACATTTGCTCAACAGCATGTGCCAACCCCACTGACTAGTACAGTGAAGTTGTCATGGTTCATGCATACGCATTCTAGTCCAATGTCCTTGGCTGCCAGGTTACGTTGATGTAGAACAAAACCATCCTCATTATATTAACAATGGCTGGTTCCGGCCAAGATGGAGGCATATGTAGACACACTTTGCCCCCTCACACAACCATAAGAAGGACAACAACCACTCTAAAAACAAAAAAAAAACAACCAGAACTGCCAGAAAATTGAACTGTATGGAAGTCTAACAACCCAGGATTTAAAGAAGAAACATTCATTCAGATGTATAGGAGAGGTGAAGACAGGAAGCTGGGACAGAGAGGACATGGTGTGGGATGGTGAGGTGGTGGTAACGAGGCAGCAGTAGTGGCCATCGGGATGGGCAGTCCCACATTCATGTGCAGTGGATAAAAACTGGGAGGAACAACTGGGGAATAAGTGATCCCAGATCCAAGCTAGACTGTGCAGGCCAGGTTTCTGGAGTCACGAAAATAAAGCCTCATAACCGCTGGCTGGAAAAAGCAGTGAGGTTTGGGGAAGTGGAAGAAACAGCTAGTCTCTCAGGAGAGTATGTTTAAAGGGCCCACCTATCAGATGCAGAGTTCAAAACATTGGTAATCAGGATGCTCACAGAAGTGACTGAGTACAAATGCAAAATAAAGGAAAGAGTGAAGGCTATACAAAGTGAAATAAAGAAAAATATACAGGGGACCAAAAGTGAAGGAAAGGAAGTTGGGATTCAAATCAATGATCTGGAACAAAGGAAAGAAATAAACATTCACCTGGGACAGAAAAAAGAAATAAGAATTCAGAAAAAATGTGGAGAGGCTTAAGAACCTCTGGGACAACTTTAAACATTTCAACATCCAAATCATAGGGGTGCTACAAAGAGAAGAATAGAGCAAGAAATTGAAAACTTATTTTAAAAAATAATGAAAGAGAACTTCCCCAATTTGACAAAGGAAATACACATACAAGTTCAGGAAGCACAGAGAGTCCCAAACAAGTTGGACCCAAAGAGGGTCACACCAAGACACATCGTAATTAAAATGCCAAAGGTTAAATATAAAGAGAGAATTAAAAGCAGAAAGTGGAGAGAAGAGTTACCTACAAAGGAATTCCCATAAGACTGTCAGCTGATTTCTTAAAAGAAACCTTGCAGGCAAGAAGGGACTGGAAAGCATCATTCAAGGTCATAAAAAGCAAGGACCTACATCCAAGATTACTCTACCCAGCAAAGCTATCATTTAGAATGGAAGGGTAGATAAAGTGCTTCCCAGATAAGGTAAAGCCAAAGGAGTTCACCATCACCAAGCCCTTATTATATGAAATGTTAAAGGAACTTATCTAACCAAAAGAAGATCAAAACTGTGAGCAGTAAAATAACAACAAACCCAACTATTAACAACTGAATCTAAAAAAACAAAACCATACTAAGCAAACAATTAGGACAGGAACAGAATCATAGAAATAGAGATCACATGGAAGGCTATCAGCAGGTTGGGTTAGGGGGGGAAATGGAGGAAAAGATATAGGGAATAAGAAACATTATTGGTAGGTACAAAATAGACAGGGGGAGGTTAAGAACAGTATAGGAAATGAAGAAGATAAAGAATTTATATGTATGACCCACGGACATGAACTAAGGGAGGGGGGATTGTTGGAGCAATGGAGGTAATGGGCAAAGGAGGACAAAGGGGAAAAATGGGACAACTATAATAGCATAATCAATAAAATATGCTAAATAAATGGAAAAAAGTTGCCAACCAGATGCAACCCCCCCCCCTCAAATAACAGTGGTTGCACTTTTACCAGATAGACCTGTATATGGTGTAAGACTGTGGTCTGGTTTCATTGTGTTTGTTCAGTTTCCCAATACCTGTTACTGAAGAAACTGTCCTTTCCCCAGGTATATTCTTGACTCCTTTGTTAAGAATATTTGACTCAATATTTGACTCCTTTGACTCAAGTTAATTAGATACACGAGTCTATTTCTGGACTTTCTCTTATGTTCCATCGATCTATACCATTTATTTGTCAGTACCATATTGTTTTCATTATTATAGCTTTATAATGTAGTTTGATATCAAGGAATGCCATGCCTTCAGTTTTGATCTTCTTTCTCAAGACTGCCTTGGGTATTTGGGGTCTTTTGCGATTGCAGACAAATTTTAGGATTCTTTTGCTTATTTCTGTGAAAAATGTCACTGAAATTTTGACAGTGTTTTCATTGAATCTGTAGACTGCTTTCAGTATAATGAACATTTTAACAATATTAATTCTTCCAATTCATGAGCACAAAGTATTTTTTCATTTAGTTGTGTCTTTCTCAACTTCCTTTCACCAATGTCATAGTTTTCAATGTACAACCTTTTTACATTCTTGGTTAAATTTATTCCTAGGTATTTTATTCTTTTTGATGCAACTGTAAACAGGATTATTAATTTAATTTCTCTTTCTAGTATTTTTTGTTAATGTATAGAAACAACAAATTTTTGTATATTGATTTTGAATCCTGCAACTTTATTGAATTTGCCTATTTTAAAGGATTTTTTTTGGTGTAGACTCTAGCTTTTTTTACATATAATATGTTATCTGTAATAGTGACAGTTTTACTATTTGGTCAATGAAGAAATCAAAAGAAATTTTTAAAGATACCTTGAAACAAACAAAAATGAGAATACAATAACTTATGGGATGCAGTAAAAGCAGTTCTAAGATAGTAGTTTATAGCGATAAACACCTACCTCAAGGAACAAGATAAATCTCAAGCTACCTAGTTTTACACCTTTAGGAACCAGAAAAAAGAGCAAATGAAATAAAACATTAATAGAATAAAGGAGATAAAAAGTATCTGAAATGTAGAGTAAAAAACAATAGAAAAAATAAATAAAACTAAAGCTGAATATTTGAAAAGAGAAAATTGACTAATCTTTAGCTACTGCAGATTCACCGAGAGAGGACTCAAATAAAAATGAAAGAGGAGACATTATAACAGATAAGCTCATAACTACAAAGGTTCATGAGACTACCATGAAAAATTATAAGCCACCAAATTGAACACCTAGAAGAAATGGATAAATTCCTAAAAACATAAATCCTTTCAAGGGTGAATCACTGAGAAACAGAAAATCTGAGTAAACCAATTACTAGTAAGGAGAGTCAACCAGCAGTCAAACACCTTTCAACAAACAAAAGCACAGGACCAAATGACTTCACTGGTGAATTCTACCAAATATCAGAGAAAAATTAGCACTAAATACTTCTCAAATTTTTCAAAAACATAAAAGGAAGAAACACTTTCAAATTCATTTTAAGAAGACAGAATTACTAAAACCACATAAGGATGCCACAAGAAATAATTACATCCGTGTCCTTGATAAATATTGATGCAAAAATCCTCACCAAAATATTGGCAAAGTGAATATAACAATACATTAAGAGGATCATATACCATGAACAAGTAGAATTCATTCCAAGGATATAAAGATAGTTCAATATCCACAAATCAATCAATGTGATATACCACATTAACAAAATCAAGGATAAAAATCATACAAAAATCTCAACAGCAGAGAAAGCACATGACAAAATTCAGTATCCATTTATGGCAAAAACTCTCAACAGAGCACAGAGAAAACATACCTCCACATAATAACTGCCATATATAACATAACCATAGTTAAGATCATACTCAGTGGTAAAAAGCTAGAAGCTTTTCCTCTAAGATCAGAAACCAGACAAGGATGCTCACTCTCACCATTTCTATTGAACATGGTTGAGAAGTTATAACCAGAGTAATTAGTAAAGAAAAAGACGCTAAATAGGCATCCAAATTGGAAATAAAAAGTTTGCCTTGATCATTCCATCAACCACTTAGAATTATCTTTTAGGGAAAATGCCAAAAGTATAAGGAAGAAATATGAATAATACCCTCCTAAATGCCTAACATAGCAAATGGAAATATTTTCTAAGGTATCATATAATTTATCCATTATGATTATGGGACATACAGTGTTTGTGGTAGGCAGAATAACACTCCTCCCTCCAAGGATGTCCATGCTTTAATTCCCAAAACCTGAAAATATGTTATCTTATATGAAAAAATGTGGAGCTAAAGTTAAGGGAAAATTATTCTGGACTGTCCACATATGCCCAATCTAGTAACTTGAGTTTTTAAAAGTGGAATCAAAAGGTAAAAGAATGGGTTAGAGAGATGACATCATAAGAAGGATCTAATACCCTGCATTTGTTCAAGATATAAGGGACTAGGTGCAAGAACCCAGAGATTCCACTAGGAGCTAAGGACAGCCCTTGCCTAATAATCAGCAGGGAAACAGACTTAAGCCACACGGAACTGAATTCTGTCAATGTCTGAGTGAAAAAGGAAATCAATCTTGCCCTATAGGCTCCAAAAAAAGTAACTCCTCTCTTGACACCTTGATTTATGCCTGCTGAGACTTACGTCAGGCTTCTGATCTAAATAAATTTAAGATAATAAATTAGTATTGTTTTAAGACACTAAGTCTGTGGTAAACTGTTACAGTATTAATCAAAAACAAATTTAATGTTGTAGAATTCAGATAAACAGATTTATAATTAAACCATGACTTTTATTTTCCATAATAAAAACAATTGTCTTCATTTTCTCTCTGGTCTACCTAGATTCCCAAGTATAAGATAAAAGTTAAAAACTAATTGATAATATGTTTCTGAGAATGTTTTAGCAAATGCATTTATTTAATGCCTAGAGAATGAAAAACTCTACAGTATTCAGTTGAACAATAAAATTATTTATTTTAAAACACAGATTCTTACCCAAGTATTCCGGGCATTTTAGGCAGAATTCTTTCAAAAAGGCAGTGGCTTTCAAATCAAATGTTCTAAGCTCTACTTCTGTGCCCAATCCTAAAACAAGAATTTCTACCACAGGTAGTTCACAATCTTCAACACGGTGATAAAATTGAACTGATACCTGGAGAAGAAAGAAAAGAGAAACTAATATTATCTAAATCAAAGAACTGCTTATGTGGATGACAGTTATGTATGGATACATGAGGTATACATACAATATAAATGATATGTACTTAAAATATAGAAAAGATTATATAACCACACAAATATACATCACAAACAAAGAAAAGAAGGGGGGAACAACACAATAACATCTGGGTTCAGCTTAAATAGGATGAAACCAACAGTATGCATTAGTAATGACACTACATAAATAAACTGTGCATAGTAAAAATAATAATTTAAATAAACCATATCAATTTTACAATGGTACATACCTCTGGTACTTCAAATCTTATTTTATACTGAATTATATTTTTTGAACCATCCAGCTTTTGGAGCTCTTTTGGTTGATAACTTTTAACTTTAGTTGTTGGCTGAGAAGGTTCTTCCAAGGGACTACATGGTGCATCATAAAATTCCTCCTCTGAATCTAAATATCCCAGAGCATTGTTTAAATCAATAACCAAAATGATTTACTTAATAACATATTTATAATTTTTCTAAAGTAAATATGATCAATAAAACACCAAAAAGGGTCTCTTTCAAAAATTTATAATGTAAAGATGAGACAATAAAACTTAAAGTTTAGAGATTATGTCTGAATAACATTCTTGATGACAAAAATGTATTGAAATTTACAAAATGCATTCTTTATCTTAATGAACTTGTAAAACCATTGACCTATCTAAAAATGGTTAAAGAAAATTTTATAGCAAATGACAATACCAATGATTACCACATTGTGAATAACCAACACACTAATATGTTCACATCTAGAGAGCAAAAAAGGACCTAGTTAAAAACTCTGCAATGTTAAAAGCAGAAGGCAGGTCCTGAAGTTTGAATGGAGAAATTGAGATGGAGTACCACTTCATATACATACATATATAAATACATACGTGATAATAAATTTCTAGAATTTGCTACTTTAAAAAAATGTCAGGAACTTAAAACCATTAAAAGAAGGCTTAAAGGAAACTAAGACAAGCTGAAGTATATCTCTAATAACCTAAGATCGATTTTAGGGTAGATGACCTCACAAACAACACCTTCTCCCTTCCCTCCACCCCTACCCTGGTCACCACACACAAAGGAAAACATTCTCTAGAAAACTGAAAGCCAACATGGCAATTTCTGTTATTTAATATTGAGCAGTTTTAGAAGTTTTAAAAACTGAAAATTATATTTATTTTTCTTTCCAATGTGGCCATTTTGACATCTATTTGATGTCAAAATATTTACCAGTTTTCTTGTGTAAATACATATTAAGGCTTGGTTTTACTCCTTTATTAATAAAAAACAAATAAGGAAAATATATAAAGTAAAAATAAACTTACAATAATGAAATTCTCCAATACCTACGTATCACATGAATTAGATATCTATAAAGTTTAATGGCATCTCTTAGCTCACAGTAGGATTAAGATGATTAAATTATTAGATGTTCTTGGAATTAAGTTTAACTTTTATGTATCAAAAATCCCACTGCAAAAGTAACTTTAAGGGACATCCAAATTATAGTGATTTAAGGGAATTTTAGTAAAATTTCTGGAAAACATACAAATATCTATTGCCTGAAATTTTTACATGGTTTCAACATGAAAATTATTTCTGTAAGATATTTATAATAAGGAAAATTTTCTAAAGCTGTTTCATATTACCGTCTTCCACAAGTTTCCGTTCCAATAGAGGAATCACTTTCTGTGATATCTGTGATGCTCCCATAGAAGTGGACCTTCGCGTCTGAAAGAAAAGTAATTCACTGTTAATTAGCACAAAGACTTTATTCAAGGTTCTAAGACAATTAAGACACCTCCCCCAAAAGAGAAAAAATCCAGTCTGAATTAGACAAATTATAAGATATATATTTCAAGAAGTGATTATTATAATTTTAGGGCTAAATATAAACTTTAGAGCTATTTTAATAATTTCCCCGCTGACAGACTTTAAGTAGAAAGTGACCTTACATATATCTAAACTCAATGCCTTGCAAAATAAGGAAGCCACCTCATGACATCCATGAGGAACAACAAAAAGTCTCAAAGATTTAAAGCCTATACAGTGGAGGAATTTGCAATTTTATTTTTAATTTTTATAAGATATTTCAGTAAATTTACTTACTGTTCTGGGAAATATAGCATAAAAAACACGTAATGCAGTTTGAAAATCATAATAAAAGACGCTGCTGAACCTTTCACCCAGGCCAAGAAACAAGCCATACCCTATCTACCTAGAAACACCTTCTGGGCTCCTCCTTTGATCACCTTCCCTACCAATGATCATGATCTTGCTTACTTAGCTTGCTTTTCTAAACCTATGAATGAGTCTCTAAATAATGCATTTACTTCTGCATCTTTCTATACTGTAGAAAAAAAAAACACTGCATGTATTTTGGGGTAATACTATTCTACAAAACAACCTTCAATTTTATCTGCATTGACAGTTTACTCATTCTAACAGTCTTTTTTTTTTAAAAGACAATTCTTTTTTTTTTTTAAGATTTTTTATTTATTTATTTTAGGGAGGGAAGGGACGGAGATAGAGATAGAGAGAAACATCAATGTGCGGTTGCTGGGGGTTATGGCCTGCAACCCAGGAATGTACCCTGGCTGGGAATCGAACCTGGGACACTTTGGTTCTCAGCCCACGCTCAATCCACTGAGCTATGCCAGCCAGGGCTGAAAGTTTACTCATTCTCACTGCTATAGTGCATTCCATGGATGAACAAACCACTACTTCATTGTCCCTTACACTGTTGATAAATATTTGTATTGTTCACAGGTTTTTGCTTTCACTCACAGTGGCACTATAAGCATCCTTGAACCTGACCCAGGTGCTTATGCAAGACTTTCCATGGTGTATATATCAAAGAGTGGAAATGCATATGTTCACCTTTCTAAGTCCTACAAAACTGTATTCACAAGTGGCTGCAACACATTACACTAATGTCAGCAGATTAGAGTTTGTATGGCTCCATATCCTCAAGAAAGCTTAATGTTTTCAGACATTTTAAACTTTGCCAGTATCACTGCCAGTTTCACCCTAGTTTTAATTACAATTTCACAAATGCATAAGTTACACATCACAATGAAGTTTTATGGGTTATTTGTGTTTGTCCTTCTCAGAATCCTGTTCATTTTGAAGATACATTTTTATTAAAAATAACCAACTACATAGGAGCACATTAACTGTAAGTACATAGCTCAATAACTTTCCAAAAAGTAAACGCACTCATGCACACAAAATCCAGACCCAGCAACAGAACACTACCATCAACTCAGAAGCCTCTCTTGTACTCTTCAGAATCATTACACATGCTCCCAAAACATAATGACCATGCTGCCCTAATTTTCATTTTAATGTAATAATTTTTTTTACATCTAAAGCCATAAAATTGTAGTTTGCTTTTGCATTTTCCTGCTGAGTAATAAATAAAGTCACACACCTAAGTCATTTCTTATCTGGCTGCTGGCTTCCTTATATACAAGTATGTTGGACAAGTCTTTTTTAAGTTGCATGTATTTCAAGTATTTTTCCCAATTGATAGTTTGCCTTTTTCATTTTTAAGTGTCTTTAAAAAATCAGAAAATTTTAATTTTCATGAAATGTATTTTTCTTCCATATTTGCACTTTTTAAAACCCAAGATATCTTCACTTACCACAAGGACTCAAACAATTTCACTTAAATTTTTCTGTTAAAGAAACTTTATACCCTTGGGCATTTACATTTGGGTCTATGTTCCATTTCCAGTTAAACTCCATTCATGTTTTAAGGTAAGGGTTGATATTCATTTATTTTTTACATATTTTTTCCACATAATAATCTAGTTTTTCAGAACCATTTGTTGTTAAGAACTATTCTTCCCTCACTTAGTTAAACTGATATCTTTGAAGAAATCAAATATGTATTAACCATGTGTTATACTGTAGATTTATTTCTGAACTCTATTCTACTTTACTGACTTATTATAATGTCTATTCATATGCCACTACAGCACTTTCCAGAGTAAAGTAGCTATAAAATAAACCTTGAAATAAAGTATCAGATAACCTACAACATTATTCTTATCCAAAATTGTTTTGCCAAAAATGTATCCTTTGCATTACCACTGTATTTTATAATAAGCTTGTTAGTTTCCAGAAGAAACATTTTTTTGGTATTTTGATTGTAAGAAACCTACAGAGTTTGGTGAGAATTGCCACCCTAATAAATTTAGCCCTCCAACCTTGATTATGTATATCATTCCCCTTATTTAGGTCTTCTTTTTTTCAGAAATGTTGTGTAGTTATCAATATATAGTATTTGTATTTCTTTTGTTAATTCTTCCTATATATTTAACCCTTTTTAATGCTATTAATAATGATATTTTTCTAAATTTCATTTTTAGAAACAACTAATTATACTGCTGTGTTTCCTGCAACCTTGTAAAACTTGCTTACTATTACTATTCATATTTCTCTACATTCCTTAGAACTTTCTGCATCAATGATTATGTAATCTGCAAATAAAGATAATTTTACTATTTCCATCCCATCTTTATTCTTTACTAGAACCTTTAGTTTAAGTCTAAACAGAAGTGGTGAGAACAACCATCCTTATACTATTCTTGATCTTGATCTGAAAGAAAGCAATCAGTTTTTTTCAAATTAAAAATATATCAGCCATAGATTTTTTCCTGTATGTCCCTTACCAGGGTGAGGAAGCTATTTTTCATTGTCAGTTTAACAGTTTTTACCATGAATGGTTGTTGGATTTTGTCAATGCTTTTTCCTCTTTTATTGAGATGATCATATACTTTTCTCCTTTACTCCATGAATGTGGTTAATAACACTGATTGGTGAACCATTTTTGCATTCTTAGAGTAAATGCTTTTGGTCATGGTGTATTATATTTTTAAATATCATACTATTTGGTTGTACTAGTTGTTAAGGATTTTTACATCTATGTTAATGAACACATTGGTCTAAAATTTTCTTTTCTCATAGTTCTTCAGGTTACAATAGAATAATGCATTCAAAGAAACAAGGAAGTGTGGCTCATACACAGAGAAAAAAAATAACAGCAACAGTACAAGAGAAAGCACAAGTATTGGCCTTAACTGCAAAGAAAACCACTTTAAACTGTCTTACAGACACTCAGAGAGCTAGAAAGAACCTCAAGGAAAGAGCTAAAGAAAAATAAAAGAACAAGATCACAAGTGAAAATATCAGTAAGATAGGAGTTACAAAAAGAAATATGTCCCCAAATCTGAAAAACACATGAATCTTAAAAAACCAAAAAGTTCACTAAATCAAAGTAACTCAAATAAATCAATACAGAAATATGATCAGCTAAAAGGCACTCAAAGAGAGAAGAAGCTACTCACCACATACTAGGTATCCTCATTAAACTAGCAATCGATTTCTCATTAGAATCCATGAAAGACAAAAAGTAATGGAATGACATTGAAAGGGCTAAAAGAATATAAAGGTGAACCAAGAATTTTATGTATGACAAAACTGTCTTTAAAAAATTGAAATTAAGATACTGCTAGACAAACAACATCCAAAGAAGTGTTTTACCATTAGACTTGACCAACAAAAAACACCAAAGAGAGTCCTTTAGGTTGAAGTAAAAAACAACAGGCAGGAACAGAAAGCCATAGCTAGAAATAGAATTTCCAGTAAAGATAAACAAATGGACATATACATAAGAAAGTATTATTGTATTTATAGTTCAGAACTATAATTTTTCTAATCTACATACTTACAAGAAAAAGTATTAAAAATTATAATGGATACTGAGCACCCAGTGCAATAAGATGCAATCTGTAACACCTTAATAATGGGAGACCAGAGCTGCATTAGCAATGAGTTTTTGCATGCTACTGAGGTTAAGTTGGTATGAACTCAAAACACAATATTATAAATTAAGAATGTTAAATAAAATAAAATTGACATACCAACCATAAAGAAAATATCTAAAAGTATACACAAAATAAATTAGAAGGGACTCAAACAGTTCACTCCAAAAATCCACTAATTCCAAGAAGAGGGAGTAATAGAGAAAATGAGTGTAAGGTATATAGAAGACAAAAAGCAAAATAACAGAAGGAAGTCTTTTCTTAAAAGTATTTTAAATATAAATAGATTGAACTATCTAATCAAAAGGCACTGACTGGCAGAATGGATAGACATATAAATAAATATGATTCAACTACATGCTGTGTACAACAGATTAATTTTAGACCCAAACACATAAATAAATAGGAAATGAAGGATGAAAAAGGATATTCTAATAGCAGTCAAAGCATAGGTGGTTATACTGATTTCAAACAAAAGACTTTACCTGAGAAAGTGTAACAAAACAAATGTCATCATATATAATGAAGAAAATAATTTACTAAGAAGATGTTAACAAATATAAATATATACTCCAAACAATAAAGTTCCAAAATATGTGAAGAAAAAATTAACAAAAGAGAGGAAATAAAAAGTCTACAAATAGTTTGATACTTCAATATCATCTTTCAATAAAGGACAGAACATCTAGACAAAAGATCAGTAAGAAAATGAACACTATACATCACCTAGATATAACAGACAAATACTGCATGATGTCACTGATATGTGGAATCTAAAACAAGAAAAAAAGTCAAACTTAAAGAAACAGAGAGTATAAAAGTAGATGCCAGGGGCTGGGGGTTAAGGAAAAAGGAAAAGTTTATTAAAGATACAAACTTTTAGTTATAAGATGAATCTAATTTAAAATATGGTGACTATAGTTGATAACACTATATTGTATAATTGAAATATGCTGGGAGAGTAGAACTTAAATTCTTCTCCCCCCTCAAAAAAGAGATAAATATGACAGGTAATGGATGTGTTAATTAACTAGATATGGGAAACATTTTCACAATATATATCAAATCACCTCAATGTACACATTAAATATTTGAGGACTTTATTAATCAATTATCCCTCGATAAAACTTTTTAAAAAATCACTGCAGAAAGTGAAAAGGAACACCCAACTTCAAGATATATTTAAATGTTAAAACATTTAAGACTTGTGACTAAAAGTCTGTTTCTGAGACATGCCCAACAATCATTCATGAAGGGGTGATTCTTTGTTTAAAAAATATTTTATTTTATTTATATATATAAAAAATTATGTGATAACAGCAGAAAGAATCTCAGCTGGAAATTTGTTTTAAAAAAAGAAATAAAAAGAAACCTGAATTCAAACTTTGGTTTAGCAAGCTACAAGCTATGTGATCTTAGGCAAAATATTTAACCTCTCTAAAAAAGCATTTGTCAAGCAAAATAATGACCATAACACATAACTTGCTGGATTGTGATAACGATTAAAGATAAAAATATGCAAAAATAAAGAAGTGTGCTAGGTGTTAAATATAAATAATAGAGAGCCTTAAATAGAGTCCTTTTCCAAATATGTGGCCTGACACAAAATAAAAATCCACTTTAAAAAAGATCAAATGGTAATTTTCTGCTTATTTTTATGTAAGCATTGGATTTTTAAAAGGAACATGATCTAGTGTAGGTCATATGTTTGAGACTCTCTGAATATAAAGGGTGAGCAAAGTAAGTTTACAGTTGTAATACAAATACATAACATAATTAATAGATAATAAAACAAGAATAAACTGTTTCATTTACTTACAACTGTAAACCTACTTTTGCCCACCCACATTATACTGCCATTAAGTCTGGGAGTGGGGTAGGGAAGGAATTCCTCTTAGCCATCACTCATAACTAAGATAGAACCTAATAGTTACACAAACAGTTTTTCTTAAAGTTACAACAGCTTAAGAAAAAAATAATAGAAGTGTAAAAGACAATAAACATCAAGCCAAAAAAGGCTCAGGTATGCAGTCAGCATAGCATAAACCTGATGGAAGAACCAGACTCAGAAGACTGTCACAGAAATTCTCCTTAACAATTTGAACAGGATAAAGCTTTTTAAAATTTAAAATTTTAATTGGATTGTTTATCTTCCTGAAGTCTAATCAACAAAACAAACAAGCAAGCAAAATATAACCAGAGACATTGAAATTAGGAACAAACTGACAGTAACCAGAGGGGAGTGGGAGGGGAATAATGGGGGAAAGAAAGGGAAGGGTTGTCAAGGAATGTGTATTAAGGACCCATGGACAAAACCAAATAGGGGTAGGATCAAGGGTGGGAGGTGGGGATGGCTGGGGTGGAGGGAAAATGGAGATAACTGTACCTGAAGAACAATTAAAAAAAAGAAAAAAATTTAAAATAAAAATAATTAAAATTAAGTCCTGGCTGGTGTGGCTCATTTGGTTAGGGGTCATCCAACAAACCAAAAGGTCAAGGGTTTAATTCCCATCCATGGCATATGCCCAGGATACGCAGGTTCAGTCCCCTGGTCAGGGGTTGGAGCACATATGAAAGGCAACCAAATGATGTTTCTCTCTCACATCGATGTTTCTCTCACTCTCTTCTTCCCTTCCTTCCCCCTCTAAGCATGTCCTCAGGTGGGGATAAAAGGTTTTTTTTAGTTAAAAAAGAGGCTTACCATGTAAGTAATGATACAGTAAATAAAATAGTATGGTATCAGTGAAAGGACAGACACAGATCAAAGAAAAGGATACAGGAATCACTACAGAAGAACATAACCAGAAACAGATTCAACTCACTGGAGAAAGTCTTTTTCACAAATGAAACTGAAATAACTAGAAATATAAATGTAAAAATAAAATGGTGACTCATCACACTCCATATATAAAAATATTAACAAGTAATGGCTCATAGTACTAAACATAAAATCTAAAAATATAAGATTTCTAGAATAAAATATAAGAGAAAATCTTTTTGCCCATGTGTTGGGGAAAGATTTCAGATGAGATAAAAGGCTTTATCCATTAAAACAATATTGTAAAAATTAAATTTCATCAAAATCTAAAGCATCTCTTAAAAAGAGACTTAAAACATAAAAAGCTCAGCAACAGACTATGAAAAAATACTGCAGAACACTAAAGTGTTCAGGGTGATGTACAACATATCAGAAACATTCTCAAATGCTCCGACGAAAAAACTTTACACCATTTTTACAACACTGCTGTAAGTCTGAAATTATTTTTTAAAAAGTTAAACAAATAATCAGAATTTTTTTAAAAAGAGAAAAATAGGAATGGGTATTTCCTTTTTGAAATTCATTTCATAAGAGGTAAGATACTAACATAAAACCCAAACATCACAAAGGGGAAATCTAATAACTTTAACTATATAAAAAGTTTGGCATGGCAAAAATAAATGTATCAGAATAAAAACAAATAACAAATTTTAAGAAACTGATTGTAAATGAAAAACTTCAAATATTTCCTTAACTGGAAAACAACCCAACAAAAGATATAAACAGCTGTTCTCAAAAACCGAAATGCAAATATTCAAACTTATGAAAATAAGTTCCATCTTATTCATAAAGAAATGACTACTAAAACCACAAGGTAACATTCCTTCATTTAACAGAATAAATTTTAACATGTGTTAATATGATTCATGAGAACAGAGAAACGGACAGTCATTTACTATTGGTGAGACTATAAATTAGGACTCGATTTAGAAAAGAAATTTGGCAAAGTTCATTAAATTATAAAATTCACATGGTATTTTACTCAACAATTCTTCTAGGAATTTATTTAATGAATAAAAATATGCCCAAATGTATATAAAAGGAAGTTCAAAGCCATATTTTCACAACTAAAAACACTTGTAATAATATGAATGTCCATCAAAAGGGGATTATGTTAGATAAAGAATGGTATACTCACATAATTCTAAACCACAGGATGGGGCAAACATAGGTTATAATTGTTTGTATGAAAAATAATAATCAGCAAATAATTAATAGAATAAATAATTATTAAGAGTTATTAAATATAATGGAGTTATTACTAGAATAAACAATTATTAATAGAGTTATTAAAGAATAACCTCTGTGTTTAGCACACTCACAAGTACAAACCTACTTTTTTCCCACCCTGTATATCACAATAAAAAATAAGGTAGATCTGGGCTAAAATGAAAATATCTCTAAGGTGTTTAACCAGAAAATAATGGTAAAGAATACAGGTTTAGAACACTAAGTATAACCTCACTTATATAAATTTTAAAAACTCAAGAACATATATACATGTACATACACACAAGCACATATGTTTGTATGTGTATGTACTAGCCTATGCCATAAACATTTTCAGAAAACTAGAGATGCAGTGGTTAAAGTGTTACCACTGAGGCCAAGAACTGAAGGCTGGAGAAGTAAAGAAAGGTAGACTTACCATTTTACACTTTAGGCACCTTTTACTACTTCATCATTTGCTCTTTTAAAATGTAATTTTTTTAATGAATTACAGAATGAATTGGTTTTTTTACACAAAATTTCTGTGGTTGTTAAAATGATAGTTGTGAATTCTTTTTAATTTGTGCTTTTATTCATTTTGTAAATAATATTACCTGAAATGGTTTGACAGGGGCATGCACTTCAGTTGCAGGTGTGGGTTTTGGAATGCTTTCAATCAATTCCAAAATCCCTTGAAGTTTTTTATCTGAAATTCTTAAAGAAATCAGTGGTAACTTCCCAAAAATCTTGAATCTGTATCAAAAAGAGAGGAATCATCATAACTCAATTTTTATTGATTTAAATTAAATTAATTAATTTGCATTAATTAAAAAGACCCCTTAAATTATCCCAAAATAATAAAATGTGATTTTAGCACTAAAAATTACCCACAGTCCATGGGCAAATTATTCCATGTTCTCCACTCCAATTTACATTTGAACTTATTGACCAGTCATTAGATAAAATAATCTCATTATTTTTCAGAGGCTAATTTTCTAATGTTTATTATCCCAATACTATTTGCCAAGGACAGTTGACAACTATTATTTGTCAAGTCTTAATTACATGATAGGTATTAAGAAAAGCACCGGATATGCATTATGCTAAATAGTCCTCATGACCTAGGAGGTAGACTACTTATTTCTGTTCCCTGTTTCTTATAAATTCCCATATGTACATAGTTCCTACCAAGAAATTAAGACTTTAGCAAATTCAAATGACTTGTACAAGAGATTATACATCTAAAACCATATTTAAAAATCTGATCTGACTAAACAGGAAAAAAATAGTGATTGTATAAATAGATGCATGTGACAAAATCCAACATACATTCATAATAAAAAAAAAACTCTCAGTAAACTAGAATAAAGGATAACTTTTCAACTTTAAAAACCTACAGCTAACAACATATTTAGTGGTGAGAATACTCAGTTTTCCAAGTATGATTAAGTACAAAGCAGACATTCCTCTCGCTACTCATTTTCAAGATCATGTTGACATACCCAATGCATTAAGGCAAGGAAAGAAAATAAAAGTCATACAGATTGGAAAAGAAAACATAAAACTGCCTTTGTTCACTGATGAAATAATCCTCTATGCAGAAAACCCAAAGAGAAACAACAACAAAAAACACCTCCTGGAACTTATAAACCATTATTGTTAACTGCAGGATACAAAGTTAATATATAATAGTCAATCACTTTCCTATACACCAACAATTGGAAAAGTGGAACTAGAAATTAAAAACACAATACTATTTTTATTATCACCCTCCAAAAGAAATACTCAGGTATAAAACTAAAAATATATACAAGATCTACATGAGAAAAACTGCAAAATCTGAAGAATGAAATGAAAAAACTATAGAAGTGGAGATCTTCCATTTTCATGAACAGGTACACTCAATATTGTCAAATGTCAGTTCTTCCCAAACTGATCTACAGATTCGATGCAATCACAAACAAAATCCCAGCAACTTATTTAATAGATATTAACAAAATAATTCTAAAATTTCTACAAAGACACGAAAGGCTGGAATTGCCAACATAATATTAAAGTTGAAGAACAAGGTTGGAGGAGTGACACTCCCTGAACCCTGAGTGGTGTGGCTCCATGGGTTTAGTGTCAGCCTGCAGAACAAAAGGTCACCAGTTGAATTTTGGTTGGGGTACCTGACTGGGTTATGGGCCATGTCCCCATTTGGGGGTGTACAACAGGCAACCAATTGATGTTTCTCTTGCACATCAATGTTTCTCTCCCTCTTCCTCCTTCCCTTCCCTATCTCTAAAAATAAAAATAAATTAAAAATCTTTTTAAAAAATACTATAAAGCTACAGTAAGATACTGATGTTGATGAAAGAATAAACAAATAGATCGTCTAGCCAGAATAGACAGCCCAAGAAAAGACCTCCATAAGTAGTCAACTGATTTTGGACAAAGGAACAAAGGCAATAAAATGAAGCAAAGACATTCTCTTCAACAAATGGGGCTGGAATAAATGGATATCCACATGCAAGAAAAATGTATCTAGATTACAAACTTAACCTTCACAAAAATTCAAAATGGATCACAGATCGAAGTGTAAAATCCAAACACTATAGAACTCCAAAAAGATAAATTCAAGAAAACCTAGATGACCTTAGGTATTGGCCATGACTTTTCTGTATACAAAAGCACAATTCATAAAAAACAGCAATTGATAAGCTGGACCTCATAAAATTAAAACTTCGGATCTACAAAAGACAATATTAAGAGAATAATAAGACATGCCCCACATGGAGGGAAAATATTTGAAAAAGATACATCTCAAAAAGAACTGTTATCCAAGAATATACAAAGGATTCTCAAAACTTAGTAAGACCAATAATCCAATTGGAAAAATGGGATAAAAATCTCAACAGATACCTCATCAAAAAAGATATACAGATAACAAGTGAACATAATAAAAGATGCTTCACATCATCGTATCATCAGGGAAATACAAATTAAAACAGCAGTGAAATACCAAAACACATTTATTAAAATGACCAAAATCTGGAATATTGACAATACCAAATAATGACAATGGTGTGTTAACTGCAGGGACACTCATTCATCACTATTGGAAACACAAAAGGGTGCAGACACTTTGGAAGTTTGGTGGTTTCTCACAAAAGTAAACATAGGTTAACCATATGATCCAGAAACTGAGCTCTTTGGCATTTACCCAAATGGTTTGAAACTTACACCCTCACAAAAACCTGCACACAAATATTTATAGCATCTTTACTCACAATTTTACATGAATAAAACTCATCCGCATAAACTTTATATTCCAACTTTATAACCAAAAGTTGAAAGCAACCAAGATATCTGTCAGCAGGTGAATGGATAAACTATGGTATATCAGACAACGGAATATTATTCAGCACTAAAAAGAAAGGAGCTAGGAAGTCATGAAAAGACATGGAAGAACTTTAAATGTACATTATTAAGTGAAAGATGCCAATCAGAAAAGGCTACATATTGTATGACTCCAATTACATGAAATTCTAAATAAAGCAAAACTACCAGAACAGTAAAAAGGTCAGTGTTTGCCAGGGCTTGAGGATGGCAGAAGAATAAATAGGTGGGTCACAAAAGATTTTTAGGGCAATAAAAGTACTCTATGTGATATACTCTATGTGATACCATAAAGATGAATACATGTTATTATGCTTCAGTCCAGAACAACAGAACATACGACACCAAGAGTGAATTGCAATGTAAACTATGGACTTAGGGTGATGCTTAGGACTTATGGACTATGATGTTTAATGTAGGTCCACTGATTACAACAAATGTACTACTCTGGTGGGGATCTTGTTAATGGCAGATGCTATGTATAGGTGGATACAGGGGGTATATGTGAAATCTACCTTCCTATCAATTTTTCTGTGACCCAAAAACTGCTCTAAAAAGTCTTTTTAAATAATAATAAAAGAGACTGACATCAAAGAGAGAGTAAATATTCGTTCACTGTACTTTTTTTTAATCTGCACACTTTTCCTAAAACTTACTTTTCAATTCACACACATTGACTATTAAGGTTATAATTCTCAAAATATAACTGAATTCCACAAAGAAAATTATGAGCTTTCTTTTACTGCCAACAGACTAAATATCTGTAATAAATCCCAAACATACCAGTTTAACTTAGGAACATATTATGGAGCAGTCTCATTAACATATCTAAACTTTTCAATTCCTTTAAATATGCCTGCATAACCTGACGATGACAGGTGCCAACATACTACCTCCCAAATAATAGAGAAATTCTTTTATTTGCCTTCAACTTTCTAAGTTCAAACTTAAAAAAAAAAACCTACCTGATATGTGCAGAGTTCTAGAATTTCATATACTATCATATTTATACTGCTCACAAGTTATAAAATTTCTTTAAAAGCTTCTCAGATTTCATCTTTTTAAGTCATTATAGTTGCTACCTGTGGTTATTTCTGGTACACTTCTCTAATTCTAACTTACAGCCATTTTAGTATCACAGAATACTAATTCAAATGGCTTTCCTGGTGTCATTTCCCTTTTACTAATCACATTTGGCTGTCGTGCACTGAACCAGAGGCTGGCAAACTATGGTCATGGGTTAATCCAGGGTGTGGTTTACTTTTCTAAAAAAGTAATATGGAAACACAGCCCATTCATTATGTATTATTGAATTAACAGATGCGAACCCAGCTATACAGAAGAACAACTGTATATTTATTTTTTTAACTGCATATAATTGGACCCAAACAGATCAAACCCATGTTGTCCAAGGGTCAACTGTACCTAGAGTAATCAAATTCACAGATATAACACAGACATGAGTGTCATAAACTAGGGTGGGGGAAAGGAGAAAGGAAAGGACATTAATGTTTAATGGGTAGAGAGTTTCAGTTTATGAAAATGACAAAGTTCCAGAGATGGATAGTGGTAACGGTTGAACAACACTATGAGTGTACTTAATGTTACTGAATTATTCAGCTAAAAATGGTATTAGGTTGTATTTATTTTAACCACACACATACAATAAATCAATAAATGTGGCATTTCCTTAGCTACAGAATTATTGAGAAAACCTATTGTCTCATGAAACAGATGATACATACTTAGGCATCCTTATGTCCATGAAAACTATGGCCTTCGAGAATTCCACGCTGAAGTGCATAGGTACCAAAATATGTTGTGTAGATTCGCTGAGTTTTCGTGCTTCTTTCCAATTATCACCTAATTACAGAAAATAGTACATTTAACACATGTATAATTTAAAAGACATCAAATGTAAAATCACATTTAATACTTCATAGTCACCAACTGCATGATACACATCTAGATAATCATAATACTACATGCCCAGGTGCACATAATTGACAGGTAAATTCTTTTCCCTTTCATATTTTCTTTTTGCTGCTTCATAAGACTCTCTATGTTTTAATAGGGAAAATGCTTATTAAGAACAATATAGTTTTAACCAAATCTGCTGTGCATTCACTGGTAATCACTTCAACCAGATACCTTATCCACAAAAACAACATGGTTCCAAGGCAATAATGCATAAGGTAGGGGAGAGCACAGTTCTTCAGTATGAACTAATAAAAGCTGCCATTAACTCAAGATTTGTAACTGGCACTGTTCTCAGGCAATGTTTAAACTTTCATATAATTCTAACAATGATTTTAATCATCCCATTTTGGAAAACTGGGACACAAAGGAATTTATATATATAACTTGCTTACTACTACCAAAACGCTAGTGAGTGATAAAGTTGAAATTTAGATCCATGTCTGCAAACATGTGACCCTCAGGAAACATTCACTGCAGTATTTCAAGCCTTAACGTTCAATAAGAAAATGGCTAAATAACTGAAAACACAGGCTTAGAACATTAGATAGCCAATAAAAACTATGAACTCAAGTGCCCAAAATATTACTGGTAAGTGAAAGAAAAATCATGATATAAAACTATATAACTCATGTAAAGAACGCATTCACAAATACTCCTGCTCATAAACACCACAGAAGCATATTCCATATACTCCTAGGCACATACACTGAAAAAAACACCCAAGGGTATGCACTGAAATATATTATATACATTACCTCATTTGAACCTAATAATTCCACGAGTTGGATAAAATCCTTAGTCAAGAAAAACCAAGTCAACAAAAGATTAGATTTCTAGACGCAGGTAGTAAAACAGATTTAATCACAATTTTTATATTAAGAAAATACTAAAGAAAATTAGAATTTTTATTTATTTTGAGATAAAGGGAATGTACAGGGAACCAACAGTGAAGGGAATGAGGCCAGGATTCAAATCAACTACTTGGAACATAAGGAAGAGATAAACATTCAACCAGAACAGAAAGAAGAAACAAGAATTCAAAAAGCAAGCACAGTGTAAGAAGACTCTGGGACACCTCCAAATGTGCCAACATCCAAATCATAGGGATGCCAGGAGAAGAGGAAGAACAAGAAACTAAAACCTCATTTGAGAAAAGAATGAAAGAAAACTTCCCCAATTTGGTGAAGGAAATAAAATGCAAGTTCAGGAAGCACAGAGAATCCCAAACAAGTTGGATCCAAATAATACCACACCAAGACACATGATAATTAAAATGTCAAAGGTTAAAGATAAAGAGAGAATCTTAAAAGCAGCAAGAGAAAAGCAGAGAGCTGCCTACAAAAGAATTCTCATTAGACTGTCAGCTGATTTCTCAAAAGAAACTTTGCAGGAAAGAAGGGACTGGCAAGAAGTATTCAAAGTGCTGAAAAGCAAGGACTTGCAATCTAGATTACTCTATCCAGCAAAGCTATCATTTAGAATGGAAGGACAGATAAAGTGCTTCCCAGACAAAGTAAAACTAAAGGAGTTCATCATCACCAAGCCATTATTACATTAAATGCTAAAGGGACTTATCTAAGAAAAAGATCAAAACTATGAACATTAAAAAGGCAACAAATTCACAACTATCTATAGGGAACCTATCTGAGTGGAATGGCAAATGTAGCCCAGCCTAACGGAAAGCCCATAGGTGCGTGTCGGCACGCAGGATGCCAAACCCATGGATTGGCTTTCCCATGGGAAATCAAGCCTGCATTTTACCTAGGCTGTTTTGAGGCTTTCTCTTGCTAAAACTCCCTCACCCTGAGTTGAAGCAGCAAATGCTTACTGCATATCTTTACTTCCTAAAGTCTGTGCTAATTCCCCTAAGGAGGGAATGTAACCAGACCAATTACTCTTATTGTTCCCTTGCATTTGCAACATTTTTTCCTCATTAATCTGTAGGAAGTAATCAGTAACATTTCTTCCTTTGTTATCTGTGAAAAGTAATTACCTAAAGCAAACATGAGCATAATGAACACATGCTATGATATATGCTATTAGAAAGTCAATAAAAGTCTGTCAAGGCAAGGGTCAAGGGGCTCTCCCCTTGAGAGAGAGGGCATGCCATCCCTTTTCTCCACAGAACTTCGGTAATCCATGTGAATTTGTTCATCTCATGCACAACACCAGGGACACTGCTGGCCAGAGTCCACATCAATTATCAACAACTGAATCTAAAATAAACAAACAAAGCAAACAACCAGAACAGGAACAAAATCATTTTCAAATGATTATCAGCTGGGAGGGGAAGAGGGAAGAATAGGGGAAAACATACAGCAATTAAAAGGCATAATAAGTAGGTAGAAAATAGACTGGAAGATGTTAAAAATAGTATAGGAAATGGAGAAGCCAAAGAACTTACATGCACTACCCATGGACATGAACTAAGAGGGGGTTGTTGGAAGGACGGGGTATACCAGGCCTGGGGCAGCAAAATGGGAAAAATTCAGACAACTCTAATAACATAATCAATAAAATATACTTAAAAAGACACAGTATTTAAAAACCTGTATTTTAGAATTTACCGAGAGAATCTACAGCAATTACATAAAGTAATTCAATGTCATAAAACCTTGCTCAAAATGATTTAATTATTTAATAGTTAATGCCTATCAAAAACATATTAAGGAATTCCAATAATTTTCAGACAATAATGATATGTTTAATTTTTTTCACAAAGCATCTCAATATCTTAAATATTAAGTACAGTTAATGTGCTTCAAAAACTAATGATTGGAATGCATCAAATATATCAAAATGCAGTAAGTTATTCCCTGAAAATATTTATGAATTTTCTATACACAATTTACATGTGCTACCCTACTATACTTCTGGACACCAACTAGAATATGGTAGAAACAACCACCAATTTCATTATCCTAAATAAAGACAAATAATCAAAATGTTCCAGTCCTAAGCAAACTGGTATTTTTAACAACCATTATACTCTGGATTCTCCATTGCTTCTCATCTCATTATTAGCTCAATTAATTAGAATTTGACCATATAAATACACAGAGATCTCTAACACAGCTCCCAGTCCACCTTTGTTGAATTACCTGAACGTTCACTAACACTCTGGGGATTCAAAAGCAGTATGACACAGTGGAAAGGGGCTCAGATACTCAGGCTCTCTCACTATCCTTTAGTGGATCCTGACAAGGGAATTTCTGGCTCTGTCAACCAGATCTGGATCAAAGACTTCTGATTAGTACAACAAAGTGAATGGGGTAAAGTTATACCTAAGAGAATGACTCTCCTTGTATTTGAGTGGATATTTACAGCTGGGGCTGTCAAAACCCCTGGGCTGGTTGCCTCCACCTTTCAGTAGTCTCTTCTAGTTATCCCACTGTCTCACACAAATATTTTAAAAAATGTGTCAGTGTTTTCCAAACTTGTCCAACTGCTGGAAAACAGTGGTCTAAAATAGGATTAGTCAATCTCAGCACTACAGGCATTTTTACCAAATATGTCTTGGATGACATTCCTATACACTGTATGTTCATTAGCATCACTGAGCTCTACCCACTAGATACTGGTAGTGCCCCCACTGTCCTTGTGTTACAACCAAAAATGTCTCCAGACATTGACAATGTCTCTTGGGAGGTAAAATCGCTCCTAATTGAGATACTGCTCCTGTCTACCATACACTTCTAATTTAAAAAATGTGAAAGTTCTAACATATTTAGAATGAAGGTCTTCAGAGAAACTGTCTAAAAATGTAATTAATCATTTCAGTAAACTGAACAATATACAATGCACTGTATACTTACCCACTCTGCTGTAAAGCAGCTGTATGCTTGTAAGCTGAATATCAAAAGAATCGTAAGCTCTGTTCATTAGCTCTTCAAGTTTGGCCCCACCTTGTTTCATATCTGGTAATTCTGAACGACTTTTACTCGTTACCTTAAAGTTAATTTTAAGAGTTTAGACCTAGCAAAAATACTTCAAAGTGAAGAGATAAGGTTTTTATCTTTCAGAATATAATAAAAAAGTCCTATTTTTATAAATAAAAAATAGGAGAGGATAAACTCACAAGCTGACATAAGGCTATTAGAAATGTCTTTATCCATAACATGCATAATGAGGTTAGATATAAAGTAAATTTTAATATATTAAGTTATATTTCCTAATTATTTACATTAAAAGAAGGAAACCAAGCCAGGCCTAGAGAATAATGAATACATCTAAATTATTTAAAAATCTGATAAGAAGCCTTTTTAATAAAAACAAGAAACACATATAGCTTATAAAACATTTCTTTGGCATGACAGGTATATAAATAGTTTTATAGTAAGAACTAAGAGTCCAGGACTATACCATATGATTTCACTCATATATGGAATCTAATAAACGAATTGAACCAACACCAAAATAGAGACAGATTCAGAGAGTGCAGGATGACAGCTAAGTGGTGGGGAGGTTAGGGGTGGAGGAACTGAGCAAAAAGGAAAAGGACTCATGGACATGGACAACAGTGTGGTGACTGTGGGGATGAGGGGAGTGTAAGGGGACTCAATAGTAAAGAAAAAATACAATAAAAATAAAATAAATAGAAGTCCAGGATTAAATATTAGAAGCACTGAATTTTAGTCCCAACTCTGTCATTTATGTGACCCCAAACAAGTTGTATTTGTATCTCCACTTTATTGATATACTATGCACACTCCATTTTTCACATAAACATACTAGAAATCACTCCACAACAGTATATAAAGATCTTACTTAAATCATATATACATATTTATATATTTTAACATTTCCCCTCTGCTTCATATAGTTCTTGTGTATACAGTTAAAATTGATTACCTCTCTTTAAAAGGTAATGAATTTTAAGCAAAAAAAAATTAAGCAAATTGCCTAAGTTCACAAAATTACATTGATACTTTTACATTTGACCTCATGCTCTTTCCATTATACCAGGCTTCCTTGAACCAGTTTTATAACCAAATCTACATATGAATAATTAGCTGTATAAATATTGTGACTGTGACCCCACCAGTTGCCCACATAATTACCAGCTGAAGAGTGAAACATAGAAAAAGGAAAATGTCAATATCAAGGAAAGGCATATATATGTTAGGTAGCAAGAAAGGGCATTCTAATATTATCCATCCCTCTTGGATCTTTAAACTGTTATAGCTATTCCTCTACATTTAGTGAGATAAAGCAGTGCTATTCAACAGAACTTTCTACAATGATAAAATCATTCTCCATCTGTGCTCTAATACAGTAGCCACTAGCCACTTGTGACTATTAAACACTTGAATGTGGCTAATGTGATTAAGGAGCTGAATTTTTATCTTTATTTAAAATTTTTTCATTGATTTAGAGATATACACAGAGAAATACTGATTTGTTCTTCCACTTATTTATGCATTCATTGGCTGTTTCCTCTGTGTGACCTGATGGGATCAAAGCCACAGCCCTGTATCGAGACAATGCTCTAACCGACTGAGCTATCCAGTCAGGGTTTTCTTACTTTATGTTAATCAATTTAATCAACCACATGTAGTCAGTGGTCATCATATGAACAGTGCAGATCTGGAAACAAAAAATTATCCTCTACTTAAAACTAGTTGGATAGAAAGTGATATGACTTAGGTAAATGCAATATGACTATCTCTCAATGTAGGATTATTTAACAGAAATATTAAAATATCAGTATCTAAAGTTATATACACAAAAATTTCAGAAGGACAGAGATATATTTGATTACCCCCAGAACTCCCAACGATCTATATATTATAATTAATCTACTAATAAACTTCGACTGAAAAGAGATAAACTCTTTAAGCATTACTCTCAAATTCTACACATAAAAGTAATTCCTAGGTTCACCCCTGACTTGCAGAGTTCAATTGCTCATTTTGCTTTTAGAAATGTAGGAAAACTACTTAATTAAATGAAACCTCACTTCATTCACCAAACTTTCTCAAATCCTACCATGTACCATAATTCTAAAAAGCAATATGCCAAATCAAACAGTCTAAAATACAAAATACATTTTAAACAAAGAAATACCCTACATTCCATATTTCAAAATAAATAGTATTAGCATATACCTTTAAATGACCAAGATCCAAAAGAAGCAGATTTGACGTTGGGCTAAAAATTCCACCTTGTGGGATAATAACATATGAAGCTTTCAAATTAATTCTGAGATCAAGAACTTTCTGTGTTTCAATAATATATAGCAGACCTGCAGAAAATACAAATCATCACAATATTTTTCACAAATTACTCAAGAGAATTATTAAATGTATGAATGTGAAATTAGAATTCATTTTAAAATGACCTAGAGCAAAATATTTTCAATATAAAGTAAAAATGTTTGTTATCCATGTGTACACTCCTGATTAAATATAACAGTACAAAATTAGAATGATTCCTCAAATAAATGTTCTTAACCCAAAAAAATCAATTTGCATAAAACTTGAGAGACAATATATCTAAAAAACTTAAGTTTTATGAAACATTTATTCATAACTGCTATATTAGAAACTATATAATTCTTTCCAAATCATGAACCTAATACAGCTACATATACCTTACTGAACAACGAATCTTGATCCTTGTGATATCAATAAGACAAGAAGCCTTAATTATTCCATCATCTTCAATAAAAGCATATGTAAACCAGAAGAGGCAACAAACCAGTATTCTCTATTCCTCAGGTATTCCATTCAATTAAGGTGTTTTATTCTAATAAATTTAATCCATTTACTGTTATGTGATTTGTATACCAAATTAATCTATTTTATAGTCCCAAATCCATCATTGGCTTTTAAATCTAAAATCATTATCAATTATCAAATTATAATGACCCCATGAGATGGGAACTACTCCTCAAAGATGAAATTCTGTAAACAGCCACTGAATCATTTTGAATCAATAAACAATGTTAATTTTTAAGGTTTAGGGCATCTGATATTCAAACAGAAAGGTACCTTAGTTCACAAAGGACAACAACAACAAAACCCACACAAGAACTAACATGTTTCGACATGAATTGTGAGAAACTAAAAATGACAGTAATAACCTAATATGTAAAATTATGAATAGCTAGATTGAAAAATTTAAGTGATGTAGTTTATTTAATGGGTATAACCTCATATTCAGTCAAAAGCACGTGCAGTTAAAAGAACATTTTGTTCAGAGGTTAGGTAAGTAAGGTCACAAAAGAGCTAAATGGTAAAAGGGTAGGAATTAAACTAAAACAGACCATTTCAAGAATCCCTATGATTTTATAAAAGAATTCAAAGGCCAGTTTCTGTAATAAACAGAATTTCAAAAATCCTAACAAAATTTTGTAATTAACTTGAAGGTGGTTAATAGGTTTGACCTGAACGTAAGAAATGATTATGTACAAAATTATTTTCAATTAAATTGTATCTAGTCTAGATAGAAATTTAAAGAAGACATTACTCATGGGCACAGACAATAGGTTGGAGATTGATTGGGGAAGGGTGGGGCAGGGGACAGCAATGGGGAAAAAGGTGGGACAACTGTAACTAAACAATAATAATAAAAGTAATAACAATACTAAAGTAAAAAAAGAAGACATTACTAAAATCAGCTTTAAATGCCTGAATGGTTAGTATACAATACAATTCCGTATTTAATTCACCAAAATTAATACTGGCATTTTTACCTGTTGCTGTCTTATCACGAAATTCTTCAAGTTTTGTCAAAGTTGCTGAAGTGAGCTGTGCTAGATTGACCTGTTCTGGAGGTCTGAAGAATTCCACTATACTATTCACTGTTCTCTGGTAAAATAAGCATTATTAAAATTAGACACAAAAATCAAACCAAACTGAAATGTATGAAAACTTAGAAATTTAAAAAATGCTTACTGCATCATATATCACTTCTAAAGGTTCAGCTTCTATAATACACCTTTGAGCAACAGTTTCATCTAATGGATTTGTCTCGAATGTAATCCGGAAAAGTGATGTAGCACTATCCAATGAAGACAGAAGGCGGGGTTTTACTAAATTGTCTGGTAAGCCAGTAATGTGAAAGGAATCTATTTTTGTTTCAAATCTGCATGGAAAAGATAAGATACATATCAGCAATTGATATAACTATAAAGTATTTTTCAAGTTGAAAATAATAAAAAAACTTCACTTTGAATTTCCTGCTATTCCAGTCTGCTCACACTAAACAAAATATACAACTATTAGATCTGACTTGAAAAAGATTAATTCACTCAGAACCCTATTCACATGTTCATTTCTACATAAAAAAGCCATGAAGGGTTGGGGGTCTCTGGTTCCCCATGAAAGGAACTTCGAAGTCACCATTCTGTACTAACAAGTAAAAAGCTGAACTGAAAAATGAACAGCTCTTCTTGGATATGTAAAAAAGTACAGCAGTAGGACATGCACCAAATTGCTGTCCCCAAGATTAGAGAGACAGGTGAATACAGGGAGGCCCAGCTTACCAGAGGAGAGCCTCAGGACAGGAAACTACTATGGATACCAGTACTGAGGCTGAAAACCTGAACTGTAGTTGATGACTTGCTGGAGACTCAGTGTGGAGAACTCAAGGGTGTTAAAACTCCAGGTAGACCCAGTCATAACAAAGCCTCCACAATATTTTGAGATATCTCCAGAAATCTGACCAGGTTCCCACAGTAAATATTGCAGAAAAATTCCCTCAACTTTCAAGCAAGGGGAAGGAGACAAATCATTTAAAAATATGCCAGGGGACTCTTCTTCTTAACAAGGACTGGCCTTTAGAGAAACTAGTTCCTACCCTGATGGGGTATTATCAGAGCCAAAATGACTGAGAGAAAGAAAAAGATGCTATAGATCATACATTATCTGGGAAATACAAATTAAACAATAAGATACCATTGCACATCTATTAGAATGACCAAAATCTGGAATACTGACCAACACCAAATAATAGCAAGGATATGAAACAACAGAAACTCTTAGTACATTGCTGGTAGTATGCAAAATAGTACAGTTACTTTGGAAGAGAGTTTAGCAGTTTCTTACAAAACTATAGTCATACCATACAATCAAGTAATCATGCTCCTTAGTGTTTACCCAAAGAGGCTGAAAACTTATCTATACAAAAACCTGCACATGGATGTTTACAGCAACTTTTTTTATTGTTGTAGTTACAGTTGTCACACCTTTTCCCCATTGCTCTCCCCTACCCCCTCACTCCCACTATCAATCCCCTCCCACTGTCCATGCTCATGAGTCCTCTGTTCATGTTCCTTTGCTTGCCCCTTCCCCTTCGTTCCCTGTTATCCCCCTCCCCCCTCAACTCTGGTCACTGTCAGTTTGTTCTTTATTTCCAAGTCTCTGGTTCTATTTTGCTCATTTGTTTACTTTGTTGATTAGGTTCCACTTATAGGTGAGATCATATGGCATTTGTCTTTCACAGCCTGGATTATTTCACTTAGCAGAATGTTCTCCAGTTCCATCCATGCTGACTCGAAGGGTAGGAGCTCCTTCTTCCTTTCTGCTGCATAGTATTCCATTGTGTAAATGTATCACAGTTTTTCGATCCACTCATTTACTGATAGGCACCTTAGACTGTATCCAGCACTTAGCTATTATAAATAGTGCTGCTATGAAAATAGGGGTGCATAGGTTCTTTTCGATTGGTGTTTCAGGATTTGTAGGATGAAATCCCAGCAATGAGATCGCTGGATTGCAAGGCAGTTCCATTTTTAGTTTTCTGAGGAAATTCCATACTGTTTTCCACAGTGGCTGAATCAGTCTGCATTCCTGCCAGCAAGCATAATTGGGTTCCCTTTTCTCCACAACCTTGCCAGCATTTCTTATTTGTTGATTTATTTATGATGGCCATTCTAACCAGTGTGAAGTGTTATCTCACTGTGGTTTTAATTTGCACCTCTCTGATGGTTAGAGATGCTGAGCATTTTTTCATGTGTTTATGAGCACTTTGTATGTCCTCCTTGGAGAAGTGTCTATTCAGTCCTTTGCCCATTTTTTAATTGGGTAATTTGTCTTCCTGGTGTGGAGTCATGTGAGTTCTTTATATATTTTGGAGATCAAACCTTTGATGTATCACTGGCAAATATTTTTTCCCATATGGTTGCTTCTCTTTCCATTTTGTTGATGTTTGCTTTAGCCATACAGAAACTATTTAACTCGATGTAGTCCCATTTGTTTATTCTATCCTTTATGTCCCTTGCTCTTGGGCAGGGGTGTCAAACTTATTTTCACCAAGGGCCACATCAGCCTCACAGTTGCCTTCAAAGGGCTGAATGTAGTTTTAGGACTGTATAAATGTAACTACTCTGTAACAGTTAAGCGAGAGTTCGGTGCTGCTGCTGGGTAGAAACAAGGTGCCAGGCCAAATAAAACAAGGTGGAGGGTCAGATTCGGCCCTTGGGCCTTATGTTTGCCACTTGTGCTCTAGGGAACATATCGGTGAAAATATTGCTGCATGGGATATCTAAAATTTTCCTATGTTTTCCTCTAGGACTTTTATGATATCATGACTTATATTTAAGTCTTTTATCCATCTTGAGTTTATTTTGGTATAAAGGTATAAGTTGGTGGTCTAGTTTCATTCATTTTTTTGCATGTACTTGTCCAGATCTCCCAAAACCATTTATTGAAAAGGCTATTTTTATTCCATTTTATGCTCCTGCCCCCTTTGTCAAATATTAACTGATCATATTACATTGGTTTATTTCTGGGCTCTCGATTCTGTTCCACAGGTCTATGTGTCTGCTCTTACGCCAATGTCAGACTGTTTTGATTATAGTGGCCTTGTAATATACTCTGATATCAGGTATTTAGATCCCTCCTACTTTGTTTTTCTTTCCCAATATTGCTGAGCCTATCTGGGGTCATTTATGGTTCCATACCAATTTTTGAAATATTTGTTCTATATCTGTGAAATATGTCATTGGTATTTTGATAGGGATTGTGTTGAATCTATAGATTTCTTTGGGTAGTATGGACATTTTAATGATGTAATTCTTCCAATCCATGGACACAGTATATGCTTCCATTTTATTTGTGTCTTCCTTAATTTCCTTCTTCAGTATTGTGTAGTTTTCTGAGTACAGGTCTTTAACTCCTTGGTCAGGTTTATTCCTACACATTTTATTTTTCTTGTTGCTATAGCTAGTGGGACTTTTCCCCTAATTTCTGTTTCTGATATTTTAGATGTTTCATTGTTGGTTTACAAAACTACCTTCGATTCCTGAATGTTGACTTTGTATCCTGTCGTTTTGCTGAATTCACTTATTAGGTCAAGTAGTTTTTTGGTGGAGTCTATGGGGTTTTCTATGTGCACTACCATTTTATCTGCAAACAGTGACAGCTTTACTTACTCCTTTCCACTGTGGATGTCTTTTATTTCTTTTTCTTATCTGATCACTATGTTGAATAGAAGTAGTAAAAGTGGACCCCCTTCTCTTGTGCCTGATCTTAGGGGGAAAGCTTTTAGTTTTTGCCTATTGAATATGATGTTAGCTGTAGGTTTCTCATATATGGCCGTTATTATGTTGAGGTATGCTCTCTCTACTCCAACTTTGCTGAGTGTTTTTATTATAAATGGGTGCTGTACTTTATCAAAACCTATGGGACACAGTAAAGGCGGTCCTGAGAGGGATGTTCATAGCAATACAGGCCTACCTAAAAAAAGATAGAAAATTTTCAAATCAACAACCTAACCCTACATCTACAAAAACTAGAGGAACAACAACAAAGCCCAGAGTGAGTAGAAGGAAGGAAATATTCAAGATCAGAGCAAAACTAAATGACACAGAGACTAAAAGAACAATCCAAAGGATCAATAAATCCAAGAGCTCGTTCTTGAAAAGACAAAGTCAACAAGTCTTTAAGCAAGCTCATCAAGAAAAAAAACAGAGATGATCCAAATAAATAAAATCAGAAATGAAAGAAGAGAAATTACAACCTATACCACAGAAATACAAAGGATTGTAAGAAATTACTAAGAACAACTATATGCCAAAAAATTGGACAACCTGGGAAAACAGACAAATTTCTAGAAACATATAATCCTCCAAAACTGAGTAAAGAAGCAGCAGAAAGCCTGGGTAGACTGATATCGGCTAGTGAAATTGAAGCAGAAATTAAAAAACTCCCAGCACACAAAAGCCCTGGGCCGGAAGGATTCACAGGAGTATTTTACCAAACATTTAGAAGAGATATTCTTGATTCTTCTCTAACTATTCCAAAAAATCAAGTAGGGGGGAAACTTCCAAACTCGTTTTATGAGGCCAGTATTATCTTAATTCAAAAACCAAATAAAGACACAACAAAGAAAACTACAGGTTAGCATTGCTGGTGAACATAGATGCTAAAATCCTCAACAAAATATTGGCAAACGGGATCCAGCAGTATATTAAAAAGATCATACAACATGATCAAGTGGGATTCATTCCAGGGATGCAAGGATGGTACTGAGGCAGGAGATAGCATAGGAAGAACTGTGAGACTGCACAGCCATTACTGGCCAGTGTCCAGTATCTTGACTGCCAGGAAACACCTTTTACCTCTTAGGTAGAATAAATAGTAAACTGAGGCAGGAAGGAGGGAGGAAAAATGTCTCATATACTAACTCAGTAGTCCTAAGCCTGGTCTGACAGTATTGCCAGTATTGGCAATATTGTTGGAAGAGTATTGTTCCAACACCACAAAAAAACACTATGTTATAAAGAAACAAGAGAAGTCCTTGAAATTCTGTGTAACATTTCCGCTATCTGGGAAAGAAAGCCTTGAAATTGTGCTTTCATTCCAGGGCCTGGAATGTGGGAGAGGGTCCACACTGCCCAAAGAAGCAGCCCACGAAACAACTTTGGTTAACTGTCTACCTTTGGTCACCTGGTTTTATGAGGGAGTCCCAAATGCTTACAGAAAGAGCCCATAAATAGCTTTGGAAAGTGCCCCAATTTTAATTAACTGTCATGTATTTGTTTTACCACAAGATAAACAAATAGTCTAGATAATGATTCAGGCTAACAGACCCCCACACATACCTATGTTTGGGTAGACACATCCCCCCAAGAGAGCTGGCACCACCTTTACCCGCCAATCAATATCTAACTTTTTTTCTTATCCGACCAACTATGTAAGTCCTCAGAACAAAAGATTTGCTTTCTCTCTTGGGGGCTCGGCTGGGGGGGGCGGGGGTTTGGGGGAGCTCGGTGGAGGGCTCAGCATGCTCTCAGCTCTCTGGCCACCGGGCCTCTGGCTACCCAGCCTCAGGCCACCTGGGGGCTTGCCACCCTGGTCTTCAGCTGCTCTTCCTTGCCTCCGTGCTTTGCACTGAAACTCTGCCTTTCACCTGCAACTCTACCTAGTCCCATTCTCTTCCATGGGAACAGATCACTAATAAACTGATTGCACGCTAATAGATTTGCTGATCTGTAATTCTTTACATGTGTCTGCAAGAAGAACCAGGTCTCTTCCATAAACAGTACAATATATACAAATTAATAAACTTAATACCTCACACAAACAATATGAAAGATAAAAACCACATGATTATATCAATAGATGCTGAAAAAACAGCTTTCTTTATAATTGCTAAAACTTGGCAGCAACTAAGATGTCCTTCAGTGGGTAAATGGAACTAGTACATCCAGACAATAGGATGTTAGTACATGCTAAAAGAAAATGAACTATCAAGACATAAAAATACATAGAGAAAACTTAAGTGCATGTTACACAATTAAAAAGCCAATCTGAGAAAGCTACATAATGTATGATTTCAACTATATAAGATTCTGGGAATGGCAAAATCACGGGCACAGTTAAAAAGATCATTGGTCAGTGCTGAGGGAATGAGTAGGCAGAACATAAGATTTTTAGAGTAGTAAAAATACTCTGTATGATACCATAAGAATCCAAACCCATAAAATGTACAATACCAAGAATGAACTGCAATGTAAACTAGGGACTTCAGGTGATCGTGACATGTGAATAAGGTTCATCCTTGGTTTAAAAAAGAAAAAGTACCAATCTGGTGAGAGAGATTGAAAAGAGGGGAGACTATGCATTTATATGAGGCAGGAGCTACCTAGGAAATGTCTGTGCCTCCTGCCCAATTTTGTTGTAAGCCTAAAACTGCTCTAAAATAAGAGTCCTAAAACATGTTAATGGAATACTGTCATTTAAAATGCCCAAGTTAGGTGCTCAAAGAATCACTCTCTCTAATGAAAGAGGAATTATTAAGCTAGTAAAAACTATCAGAATTAACTGTTTTGCAAGTCTGGAATTTAATTAAAAAGTTGGAGCACCCAGGAAAGTGCTAAATTAAGGAAAAGACAGATGAATTTCAGACAGAAAGCACTCTGCCATATTTGTTTATATGACTATCAACCTAGTCCTCACAGCGGCAGTGACTATGGGGACAATGGAAAACACTTTGGGCCTAATGTGCTGAAGCCAGGAGACTAATACAAGCTACTATGGTCTGAATGTTTGTGTTCCTCCACTTTCATTTGTTGACATCGTAATCCCAATGTGATCATGTTGGAGCCTTTAGGAGGCAGGTCATGAGGGAAAAGTTTCTCATGACTGGGATTGGTGGTCTTATAAAAGAGACTAGAGAGATCCCTGCCCCTTCACCCATGTAGAGACACAGCAAGAGGTTAGTGGTCTGAAATCTGGAAAAGGACGCTCATTAGAACCCAACAATGCTGGCACCCTGATCTTGGTTCTAGTCTTCAGGACTGTGAGAAATAAATTTCTGTTGTTTGTAATACAAGTCTTGGAGCTCCATGCAATTAGGACGTGAAGCCTAAGTCAGAGATGTAGGTAGTCTGACATGGTGCTAAAGAAGTGCCACAGCTCACAACCAAGTGCAAAGAGAGATGGCATTTCTCTTTGCTTTGATGTGGCTCCAGGAATTTAAGGAAATCTCTGTCAGTTCACCAGCTAACCAATGAAATAGTGGAATAGAGACATCAGTGACCTCACAGGACAAAAAAATAGTCATTTCAAAAATAGTTTGGGAAATTTACTGTTATTAGTTTACTAGGTCTATAATAACAAATTATCACAAGCTGGGCAGCTTAAAACAAGAATGCATTCTCTCACAGTTTGGAGTCCAAAATTCTGAAATCAAGGATCAGAAATTGCTTCCTTCTGGAGGCTCTGCAAGACATCATGTTCCAAGCTTTTCTCCAAGATTCTGGTGGTTGCTGACAATCCTTAATATGCCAACCTCTACCTGTCATTTCATGGCATTTCAGACACATTTTCTGTGTCTGTCTTTAAATCTCCTTCTTCAGTCTCCCTATTTCTTCTGTTTCTGTGTTCAAATTTCCCTCTACTTATAAGGACATAAGTCATATTAACCTCTTTATATTTGGAAACAGACCATCCCAAAATAAGGTAACATTCACAGGTACTGGGGGTTAAAACTTGACATATCTTTTGGGAGGAAACAATTCTACTCACTATAGTCCTCAATAACAGCAACAAGCTCAAGTGAGGAGAAAGAATCTAATTTCTATAGAGTTACACTATACAATTCAAAATGCCAAGTTTTAATCAAAAAATTACAGAGAATACATATAAAAACAAAGCCCAGATATGGTATTTAGGAATATAAAAGAAAAACAGACTTCCAGCCAAGATGGAGGCGTAAGTAGACACACTGTGCCTCCTCGAGCAACTGAAATAAGGACAACAACAAAATAACAACCAGAACTGACAGAAAATTGAACTGCATGGAAGTCAGACAACCAAGGAGTTAAAATAGACACATCCATCCAGACCAGTAGTAAGGGCAAGTTGGGCAGCCCGGAGGAGAGGGGTCACAGCACAAAAAGCAGTGGCACCCAGTGAGTAAGGCATCCCAGGCACTCAAGACTGCAGTGGGTGGACCCTGGGCACACAGGCAGCAGCTGGCAGACACCAGGAGGTCCCACATTCGCTCACACATAAACCAGGCAAAATTGGGGAGTGAGACAGACTGCACAACCCAGGGTCCCAGCACCAGGAAATAGAGCCTTGGGGTGCTGATTGAAAACACCTGGGGGGAGGGGGGGCTGAAGTGCCAAGAGATACTCCCAGCCTCATAAGAGAGTTTGTTGGAGAGACCAACAGGGTCCTAGAATGTGCACAAGCCCACCGACATGGGAATTAGCCCTAGAAAGTCCCAGTTTGCTTGGGAGAAGAGGCAGAAGGGACTGAAATTCTACAGAGTGGAGCAAGTGCCACTGTTCCCTGTTGGACCTCGCTCCCACATACAGCGTCACAACCCAGAGACTGGGGTGCCCAGCCCTGGTGAACACCTAAGGCTCCACCCCTCACTACGTAGCAGGCGCATCAAGACAAAAAAAAAATTTAAAAACTGGCCCAAACGGAAAAACACATCAAAGCCCCAAAGCAAATACAACTAAGTGACCAAGAGAAAGCCAACCTATCAGATGCATAGTTCAAAGCACTGGTGATCAGGATGCTCATAGAATTGGTTGAATTTGGTCACAAATTAGATGAAAAAATGAAGGCTGCACTAAGTGAAATGAAGGGAATTGCACAAGGAACAAACAGTGATGGGAAGAAAACTGGGACTCAAATCAATGCACTGGACCAGAAGGAAGAAAGAAAAAATCAAACAGAAGAGAATGAAGAAACAAAAATTAAAAAAAAAAATGAGGAGGCTTAGGAACCTCCAGGATATCTTTAAACATTCCAACATCTGAATTATAGGAGTACCAGAAGGAGAAGAGAAAGAGAAACAAGTGGAAAAGTTATTTGAACAAATAATAAAGGAGAACTTGCCCAATCTGGTGAAGGAAATAGACTTTCAGGAAGTCCAGAAAGCTCAGAGAGTCCCCAAGAAGTTGGACCCAAGGAGGAACACACCAAGGCACATCATAATTATATAACCCAAGATTAAAATGAAGGAGAGAATCCTAGAAGCAGCAAGAGATAAGGAGACAGTAACCTACAAAGGAGTTCCCATCAGACTGTCAGCTGATTTCTCAAAAAAGACCTTGCAGGCTAGGGGCTGGAAAGAAATATTCCAAGTCATGAAAGACAAGGACCTATATCCCAGATTACTCTATCCAGAAAAGCTTTCATTTAGAATGAAAGGGCAGATAAAGTGCTTCTCAGATAAGGTCAAGTTAAAGGAGTTCATCATCACCAAGCCCTTATTTTATGAAATGTTAAAGAGACTTATCTAAGAAAAGAAGATTAAAAAAAAAACATGTATAGTAAAAGGACAGCAAACTCACAATTATTAACAACCACACCTAAAGCAAAACCAAAAGAAACTAAGTAAACAACTAGAACAGTAAGAGAACCACAGAAGTGGAGGTCACATGAAGGGTTAGCAACAGGGGAGTGGGAGGAGCAGAGAGGGGGAAAAGGTATAGAGAATAAGTAGCATAGAATGTAGGTTGAAAATAGGGTGAGGGCAAGAATAGTATGGGAAATGTAGAAACTAAAGAACTTACGACACATGGACATGAAGTAAAGGGGGGAATGTGTGTGGGAGGGGGTGTGGAGGGGGAGGGGAGTGAAGGGGAGAAATGGGACAACTGTAATAGCATAATCGATATATTAAAAAACAAACAAAAAAGGGACTGGAAAGAAGTATCCGAAGTCATAAAAAGTGAGGACCTACAATCTAGGTTACTCTATTCAGCAAAGCTATCATTTAGAATGGGAGGGCAGATAAAGTGCTCCCCAGATAAGGTAAAGTTAATGGAGTTCATCATCACCAAGCCCTTATTATACGAAATGTTAAAGGGACTTATACAAGAAATTGAAGATCAAAAACTACAAACAGTAAAATGACAACACACTCACAACTATCAACAAATGAACCTAAAAAAAGAAAAACAACAAAAACAAAAACTAAGCAAACAACTAGAACAGGATCAGAATCAGAGAAATGGACATCAAGGAGGGTTTTCAGTGGGGGGGGAGAATAAGGGAGGAAAAGTACAGGGAAGAAGAAGCATAATTGGTAGGCATAAAAGAGACAGAGAGACGTCAAAAATGATATAGGAAACAGAGAATTCAAAGAACTTATATGTACAATCCATGGACATGAACTAAGGGGAGGAATGCTGGAGGGTTGGGGGGTACAGGGTGCAGGGGGAATAAGGGGGGGAAAGTGGGACAACTAGCATAATAGCATAATCAATAAATTATACTTAAAAAATAAAATAAATAAAATGGACTTCATCAAAATTAAATGCATTTGTGCTTCAACAGATACCATTAAAAATGAAAAGAAAATAATGGGGGAAATTAATTGAAAATATCTGATCTCATAAAAGGCTTACACAAATATAAAGAACTCTTACAACTCAATAATAATAAAGAAAACCTAATTTAAAGATGGGCAAAAGAACTTAATAGACATTTTTCCAAAAACTATAGCCACTCACCACATAAAAGATGCTTAATTTCACTAGCAATCAGGGAAATGCAAATCAAAACCATTGAGGTACCAGTTTATATCTATTAGGATGGCTATATTCAAAAGGACACATGAGTGTTGCCAATGATATAGATAAATTAGAAGCCTAATACAGTACTGGTAGAAATGGAAAAGTCTGGCAATTCCTCAAAAGGTTAAAGAGAATTACCATATGAGACAATAATTCCATTGTATAGGCATATACCCAAGATAATTTAAAATTTATTGCCTACACAAAATATGGTCCATGAATAGTCACAGAAGTATTATGCATAACAGTCAATAAGTAAAATCAATGCATTATTCATCATCTGATGAATGGACAAACAATATGTGGCATAACCATGAAACACAATATTAGTGGGTAATAAAAATGAATGAAGCACTAACTCATGTTATACCATGGATGAACCTTGAAAATATCATGCTAAGTGAAAGGAGCCAGATAGAAAGAGCCATATGTTGTATGATTTTGTGTACATTAAATGCCCAAAACAGATAAGCGCTCAAAAGTAAATCAGTTGTTGCCAGACACATGGGAAGAGGGAATAAGGAGTGACTGCTAATGGGTATTAGGATTTCTTTTTTAGAGTATAAAAATGTTGTAGAATTGCCTAGTGGTAATTGTTGTACAACCAGATAAACATACCAGTATAATTTGGTATACAATACAGTGTCACAAACAAATGAATTCTACGCTTTAAATGGATGAAATGTGTATGTGAATTGTAGCTCAGTAAAGCTATTTTTAAAAACAAAGGTAGCCCTGGCTGGTGTGGCTCAATGGATTGAGCACTGGCCTGCTAACCAAAGGGTCACCATTTCAATTCCCAGTCAGGGCACATGCCTGGGTTGTGGGCCAGGTCCCCAGTAGCGTGCACTCTAGAGGCAACCACACAATGATGTGTCTCTCCCTCTCTCCTTCTCTTTCTAAAAAATAAATATTTTTTAAAAAAAGAAAATAACTGAAAATTATAATCTAACTCCAAACTTCACAGTGAAATTTTTTTCTTATAGATAAAAGAAAATAAATTAATACTTACTTAATTGCTTGTGCTCCCGGTCTTTGTACAATCAAAGTGCTAAATTCTTCTACTACAATATATAACAGCTCAGGTTTTTGTTGTTCTCTTAGGACAATAGACATACTTTTCAAGTGTACATAGAACTTCATGGCTTCAAACTAGAGTGTATTCAGAGGAATAATAATAAATAAATAAGTAGATACACACACAATGAAAACCACTCTTATTTACATCCTATCACATAGTTTATTCTTTCCAAAAACCAGAAAATACTTTAAAAGCAACCTTTTATATCTTAAAGAATCACCACATAACACTACGAAGTACAAGACAATATTTATCCCTACCTTGAAAATTAAAAAACAATAGTTACAGACCCAGAAAAAGATTAAAGAAAAAGTCAGTGACACTTACTTCCTAAAGGATTAAAAACAGGTATCACTATCATTAAAATGAGGTAATAAGGCAAGAAAACCTCTTACTGATTTTGGCAAGGTTGGATCAACTGCTGTTTCACTATAGCCAATTGCTTCATAAAGTGAAGTTTTTTCTTCAGGTGTCAAGATTTCTTCAAGGCCTACAAAGCATATAAAAGTGTTTTGTGTTCTTAACTGATAACAAGATAAAACTAATCTATAATAGTTGCCGTTAATAAATTAAATGTAAACTTATTCTCTTTTTATAATACTTTCAAGAAATTATAGTCACAATGTTAGAACAGCATTGGCAATTTTAGAAGGATTGTTCTCCAAAAATATAAATTTCTAAGTACATAAATTTAGCAATATGCATTTGTAAATACTGGTATTAGCCGAGAGCATACAAAATGGCTAACCGTATTGGGCACTTAATGACACTGTGCTAGGCAACACACTTAGCACAAAAAGTAAGTAGTACTAATATCACAATTTCCCATCTTACAAATGATAAAATTGAGACTCAAAGAGCTTAAATAATTTACCAGGGCTACAATGCTCATAAGTGACAGATCCATGATATAAACCCAAGTCCCTAAGACTCCAACGATATAATCTTAAGCATTTGGTTGGGAAACAAAAATCTTTCCAAAAAATGATCTGACTTCAATAAAAATTTGCAATGATTTATACACCTTTGGAATTTTTATTTATCTATTATTGTGCTATATGCATTTATTGAACCCCATGGGCAGTTCTGCAAAAACGAGTAAGATAAAAAAAAATTATTTAATTTTCACATGGCATATACTTACAATGTTTTAATAGTAGTTTTATTGATAAAAAAGATAAAGCATGTATCATGTGCATATATACTTACAATGCCTACTTAATTAGCAAGAGAATTTTCTGCAAAACAATTTTCATACCTGACGATTAGCTACATTACCATACCTGATGATTAACCGCACTGCTATAAAATAAAATGAACATACTTCCAGGTTTAATATCTGGTTGCTGTTCTTCAGTTTTTGATTCTGACCAACTCCACAACCAGTTAAACCATCCTTTATTTTCCTCTGAATCTTTTGTTCCTTCTCTGTAAATCTTGTATCCAGTTTTCTTCACCTAAAATAAATAAGTTTTCAAATAAATGACAAATTATCCTTTATTTAACAATCTAAAGAAATAGAAGCCTGACATTTCAAAACTTGTCTACTTGAGTAAATAAATATAAATAATATATAAACTGACAAAAGAATGAAAGAACGGTAATATTAGCCAAAAATAAGAACTTAGGATTACCAGGCCATTAACTCCACTGTCTTATAAGCAAAGGTAATTCCAAAAATAAAAACAAACAAAAAAATTGGCTTTTCATTTCCACATCTGGTAAGTCCAATAACTCAGAAAGAATATTTTTCCAGTAGAACCTGTCTGGTTTCAATGGGTCAAGCAAAATATTAAATCAAATTATCTTATAACAAATACAAAAAGCAAATTTAAATCTCTTTTAGGAAATACTATAACACAGCACCATACTAATAACATCACAGCACTTGTCAGATCTATATCAATCGACATTTACATTTACTAACTGAAAGATAATCTGAAATTACCTCAACTTCTGCTTGTTGTCTCACTACAGTTATACTAAATACATCCAGGGTCTTTTCCAACTCCTAAAAATATAAATAAAAATGAGTTTACATAAATAACTTTAGTATATATAATCTGTCAAATTGCTGTGCTAAAGATATAATGGGAAGCAGGAAGCAGATCATCCATCGACATAATATTCCTATTAAGTTATGAGAAGCAGTAGTTTTATATATTTATATTTATTCACATATATCAGCTTAGAAATCAGTAATAATGAAAAACTTTGTGAAAAAATCTTATATCACGCATGTGAGTTACAACTCTACAAAACTTACAAACATTCTAAAAGATCCCATACATGCACTGTGTAAAATGACTTTTATTTGGGTTTTAACCATAGTTAAAGATAAACATAGTGTCACTTTCAACTAAAAATGCAATTATAAAACTTTCATATTATGTGCACAACACAGTATTATATGTCATCACTGAGATACTCCAACTACATCTACATACACTTAAAAACTTGTTTTTAAATTGTATACTTTTCAAAGCTGTTATGGCTATTGAAATAAACTGAGATAAGCTAAACCTTTTACCATGCCGCTCTACATGATATCCATGACTACTCTTGAGAGTTTCATGTGCAGACCACTTTTCCTCCCAAACAGAAGCAACCATGACCTACTGTTTAAAAAACAACTCAGGGTTCCACTGTCCCAGCAGACTTAGAAGATTCAGGTTAAGATCCAAAACCAAGTAAGGAAATCTGTAACTAGCCCAAAAGGCCTCTAAAAATTTAAGCATTTATATTAGCACAGGTCTTCAGAAAGTCTCCTACTTTGAAAATAATAAAGATCAGTCTTTAGGTGTTGCTAGTTGGAAACTGGCCTGGATTCAGAATGGTCAGCTATACTTTATCCATCTATAAAACAGGCCCTTATAGAATATACTATAATGCTAAAAGATAAGATGACTAATATTTAGAGAACTCTCAAGATAAATAATTAAATATAAAATTGCTGGTAAAAACTAGAAATGCCACAGGAATTAAAAGAAAAAGAGCTCTATGTGGGCAGAAAATTCAGAAAAGAGATGGGACTTATGCAGAACTTGAGGGCTGAGTAAAACTGGAATAGGCAGAGAGATGAGAAAGGCAGATGGAATACATGAGCACAGATATGGCTATAAGCATAAAACGTACAGAAGACAGGAGATTCTATATGATGAATGCACAGTTACATGGTGGAAACAAAGGGGAAATGCACTAGTGACATAATTAATGTAAGGCTTAGAAACCAACACACAGAAACTGGAATCAATGTAGGAAAAACTTTTTAGGCTTTTGAAGTTAAAAGTGTATTAATAATATAAGGTTTCAAGTTACCACTTGCACAAGCCCAAATCTCTCCAGATTGAGAATGTCAAATTCCAAAAGTTCCCATGGAAATAATACCAAAGTTTACATCACCCAACTGACTTTAATCAGAAATAAAAAAAATCTAAGTAAAAGACAGACAGAGAATGGTTAGTCAAAATTAGAACAAATAATTAGGAAGTACTAAAAATACTCAACAATTTTTTAAAATGCTAACCTCCAAAAGGTAGAGAAGTTCACCAGGTGGCTTCTTACTTGCTATTTTTTTCTTATATAGTTCTTTGTATTGCTTCATTTTTTGCCTATGTTTTCTAACATGCTTCCATGACCACATCCGTAAGCGGGGGCAAACGTTTACTTCAAGAATACCATGTATAGCATAAGCCCACCTAGTTAAAAAACAAAACAAAAACCCTACACTTAATCACCTCAAACCAACAGTATAAAATACAGTTAATAATGCTTCTACTCTAACATATATATCATTCAGAGTATGCAAATGGTATATTATCTGAGCACTTGCTTTTTTCAAACATAATATTTATTTTCATGATAATATCATATCTTTCCTAAGTGAAAATAAGCAAAATCCTTTAATTTTGTTATAATAAATAAAGGTCTACAGAAAAACTATTAGAGTATTAATTGTACTTTAGTCACCTAAATAGTAATTAAAAGAGTCAACTGAAAGAATTACAACTTCTGGAAACTATGGAAGAACTTAATAACTAGAAATAACAGGACTTCTGAATTTCAAAAAAGGATGGTACTTTATATACTCTCATAACATTAATATGTTTAATGTGTATAATAAAGAAATCTGAAAATTTTTAAAGAAACTGATGGACAACAAACTGAATATAGTATAGTAATTCCAAAAATACGGTGGATAATTATATTCTAGTATCTCCAGCTATAAACTCCATTATAAGTGGAACCTAATCAACAAAACAAATAAGCAAGCAAAATATAACCAGAGACACTGAAATAAAAAACATACTGACAGTAACCAGGGAGGAGGGGGGAGAGGGATAATGGGGGAAAAAATAGGGGGAGGGCCATCAAGGAACATGTATAAAGGACACCTGGACAAAGCCAAAGGGGGTAGGTTCAATGCAGGGAGGCAGGGATGGTTGACACTGGGGGCTGTGGTGGGGTGAAAATGGAGACAACTATACTTGAACAACAATAAAAAAAAGAATCCCTTAAATGAATTTTATTAGCATAATAAGCAAAACCAACTACATAAATTTCTAATTGCAAATCAAACTACAGTTTGTATCAGCCTTTAAAGAGAGTATCTTTAAAAAAGTCAATAAATGTGCTTTTCTGCTGAATTTTTTAAACCTTAAAAAAAAGTTTTAGCTCAAGCAATTCCACTTCTGGATATTTACTTGGAGAAAATGAAAAGATAAATAAAAAATATATGCATGTCCCAGTTCACTGCTACATTATAACAGCCAAACATGGAAACAACCTAAGTGTCCATTGATGGAAGAATGAGTAAATAAAGTGTGGTGATATGTATACAATGAAATACTGTATTATTCAGCCATAAAAAATAGAATCTTGCCACTTATGATAACATAAATGGACCTTGAGGGCATTTTGCTAAGGGAAGTAAGTCAGAGAAAGACAAATACTGTATGATCTCACTTACATAGAGAATCTTTAAAAAACAAAAACAAAAAACAGCTCTCAGATGCAGAGAACAGATTGGTAAGTCCCAGAGGTAGGGTTTGGGGTGGGCAAAATGGGTAAAGGCAGTCAAAAGGTTCAAGCTTTCAGTTATAAAATAAGTCACAGAGATATAAAATACAGCATGGTGACTATACTTAATATTGTACTGCACATATAAAAGTTTCTAAGAGAGGAGATCTTAAAAGTTCTTTTCACAAGAAAAACTTTGTAGCTATATATGGTATGAATGGTAACTAAAGCTATTATTGTGAGCATTTGAATCATTATGTTGTACACCTGAAAGTAATATAATGTATGTCAATTATACTTCAATTTTTTAAAATTTAAGACATTTTACCATTCTCTGGCATGGTTGTGAACAGGTACATCAGGTCTGAATTTCCTATATGGTAGATTTTGTGTCATCATATCAACTGATTCAAGAAGCTCCATAAGACTGAAATACTGTAAAGCAAAAAAATTAAAGCTCTTACATGTTTCAGGGTTTTTTTTAATTACTGAAAACAAAAATTAAATTACTGACTTCCTAAAGGAAATTTTACCATATAACATTAAGAATTTTTGAAAAACATTTAAAATTTTAGTTCTATTTCTATCAAACTATAACTTGCCATTTAAAATACCATTTAAAAATCACCTGTGGTTTATTAAATTCAATTGCTATGTCATGTAACTCAACATCCAGGTTTATCTTGGGGGCAGAAAAGTCGAAATCAGATCGGCGATTCATCTGAAGTTTGGCATTTGCAGATATGGGGCGAAATACTGGAAAATAATACAAATTTTAATAAACTAAGGTATATTTCAAGAGTTTCAAAGTACTCAAGGGATCAAGTTGAAAATACTAATTTTCATTTCTTATATATCCTTTCTACAGTCTCCATATTTCCCCAGTGTCATGATTTGGTCAGGTGAACTGTCACTTAATTGGTGAAAAAGTTTCTTTTATCTTTTTCCTATCTATAAATCATATTGTCACCTGTAAGTACAATAAAGGCTAACTAAACTCTCCCTCAAGACACTAACATAAGCTGTGAAAGCAAGAATGCTCTCTAAAAGGCAAAATAGTCCAATAAAGTAGCTTTAAAAACAATACACAGTTTTAAGGAATGAAGGTACATGAGATATGCAGGAAAAGAGATTATACAGGGGTGATGAATAATACAATAATTAATAAATAAATAATACAAGAATAAACTGTTTCACATACAATTGTAAACCTACTTTTGCCCACCCCTGTATTAAACGACTGACTTCCATTATATAATTATAATTTCTGAATTTCTGATTCATTTCTCTATATCCATCTGTTTCCCCTCTTAATTTGTAAAAGAAGAAGAGAAAAGATGAGTGAGAGTTTGTGCAGGATAACCTCCTTGGCTCAACTCATAACCTAAGACAGATTTCTCTCAACTTTTTGTATTGAGTGCCAAAAAAGAATGAGAAAAACACAGAGGGAGACAAGTAATAGCAGAATCCAAATAAAGATCAATTATTAAATTATAATCTAATTTATATACAATGATACTATATATTTCATTTTAATCATCCTTGAGGCCTAGCACTTAATTTTTACACATTAAGCATTCAAACGTACTTTTAAGTTGAATGGAATATTAGCATAAACAATAAAATATAATTTTAAAAAAGAGAAAAAAGCTATTTACTAATAGATCATCAGTTAAATTCATTATGGTACATCTATACACTGGAATACTATATACTTAAAAATGAGAAATCTTTTTATGTACATAAATGGAAGGTACAGTAGGTCTAAAAAGTATATGTATAAAGTAAATATATCAGTATTTGAAAAATAAAATTATTCTTCTCTCCAACTTTAATTCTTGTGTTACATAAAAGATATACCACCCATACATCCCAAGTTGCCATCTCTGTGCTACACACCCTCTCCTACCTCTCTCAGACTTTAGCTCTGGCAACTCTGATTTCCAAGTGATTTCAATACACAAATGATCCTTCCAAAATCATGGTCTCTCAGTTCCTTGGATTTCTCCACCCTTACCTCACCTACTAGACCCGTCTGCACCAATATCCTCAACCACCTTATAAACTTGGTCTCAAGCATCAAACTCTCCTTAGCACCACCACTGCCTATCTCTCTAGTATTCCAATACCAAACCTTCAAGTTCTGGGGGATATACCATTCATTGATGCTCTCTCTGTCCTTCACCTCTGCTTCATTTTCTCAGTTCCCTCCCTACCCTATTGAAATGCCATGATCAATTACTTCAATAATTCCAACCAGTGAACCATGGCCATGCCTTTTCCAACAAGTTCTAGATCTCGGTGCTGAGGAAGGCAGACTCTCCTCTTTGGACACTCCATCTTAGCCATTGATTAGGAGCTATTTCTTCTATCTACCATTCCTTGATTCTTTAGATTTCTCTCTACTTTTCAACAGATATCCAATTGTTATCCAATTCCCTTTGTTAATCCAATCCCCTGTTACACAAGTTGTAATTCTTTAAACTGTCCCTACTCAAAATATTTTGTGGTTTCTCTCTCTCCTCATTGGGCTCTGACTGATACAGTCGAAAATGACAGTTTAAGAAAGAAAAAGAAGTCAAACCTAAAGTGACAGATTTGAGAATCAACACACATCACAGACAATCCCATCTGTTCTTAATGTTTTCTTTGAGGAGAGAATCAAAAAAATGAAACCAATTCAAAACCATGAAAATAATATTTTAAGAGTAAGCACAAAAGGAGCCACTTCAAAAAATTAATAAAGAATATTTATGAAAGTAGAAGTATGTAAAAACATATCGCCAGAACATAAAGTCAGAAAAAGAAATACTTTCATGAAGAATAGTCATAGTTAATGACATTGTCAGGCAATCCAAGAACTAAGTTATCCACTGCCAATCAACAGATATTGAGTGCCTTCAGGGTAAAAGAAATGGCACTCCATTTCTCTGCATATTTTAGTAACTTATTTCTGATTGTTAAAGTACTATATGTTCATTTATGAAAAATTAAAACCAGAAAAAAATATAAAGAAGAAAATTTTTAAGTAGCCATTTTTAAAATAGTAAGATCACATGATAGACGACAACAGCTAACCTCATTAAATTGTAACTGCCATGTCAAAATGTCTTTAAAAGTATCATAATTCTTATTAAACAGTCCTTAGAAACTTCACAATTTATTAGCAACCCCTCTTATTGGACATTATTCTTTCCTGGTTTTGCTATATAGCCAGCAGCTCAAAAACAATGAATAATATATGTGTTTTGCTTTTGCATATACATCTATGTATTGTAAATACATTTAATTACATAAGAAAACTATCATAAAATATTACAATAATATCAAAAATGTTCATTTAAAATTTATGCTGATTAATAAACTAAAATATGCAATTTCCATTTTGGAAATGTACTTACCAAAATCATAACCTTCTGGAACAATATTTTCATTGACAATGCCAGTCTTCAAGCTGTCCTATTAAAAAGCAAGTTGCTTTTATATTAGTGCCAATATACCTTTATCCTGACAAAATCCTATTATATGCAAAATAAAAGTTTAAAAGTTTTTAAAAAAACAAACTTAGGAGGACTTAGATATAAAAATATTACAGTGGTTAGACAATATTTCATTAAAGATAATAACTTATAAAAGAGTATCTTAGAAATATTAAGATTTATGTGTATGTTTAAACATACTTATATACAAACACATATATAAAATTTAACAAAATCCAATATCCACTTATGATGAATATACTTGAATATAATAAAGGGTTTATACGGCAAACCCACAGCTAATATCACACTCAACAATAAAGCTGAAAGCTTTTCCTCTAAGGTCAGGAACAAGGCAAGGATGCCCCCGTCACTACTTTTATTTAACACTGTACTGTAAGCCATAGTCAGAGCAATTAAGCAAGAAAAAGAAAGAAAAGCCATCCAAATTGGAAAGGAAGAAATAATACTATCGCTATTTAGATAACATGGTATTATTTATAGCATCTCCAAAGATTCCACTCAGAAAACCTGTTAGAACTAATATGCAAATTCAGTAAAGATGCAGGATAAAAAATTACACAGAAATCTGTTGCATTTCTTCTATACTAGTATCAAACTATCAGAAAGTAAAAATTAAGAAAACAATCCCATTTTTAACTTCATCAAAAAGAATAAAATACCTAGGAATAAAGTTACTAAGGAGGTAAAAGACCTATACACTGAAAACTATAAAACTTTGATGAAAGAAATTGAAGACACAAATAAATAGGAAGATATTCCACACTCAAGATGGGAAGAATTAATATTGTTAAAATACCCATACTATCCAAAGCAATCTACAGATTCAATGCAATCCTTATCAAATTTCCAACTGCATTTTTTCACAGAAAAAATACAATCATAAATTTTGTATAGAATCACAAAACCCCAAATAGCCAAAGCAATCCTGAGAAACAAGAACAAAGCTAGAGGCATGACACTCCCTGATTTCAAACTCTATTACAAAGCTACAGTAATCAAAGCAGTACAGTACTAGAACAAAAGCAGACACACAAATCAATGAATTTATCAGTCCCTAACAAAACAGGGAGTCCAGAAATAAGTTCCTACACATGCTTAATTAACATTACAAAGGATTAAATTTGTGAAAACTGGATAGACACATGCAAAAGAATAAAACTGTACCACTATCTTACACCATAATTAAAAATTTACTCAAAATGGATTAAAGATTTGAATGCAAGGTTTGAAACCATCAAACTTTTAGAAAAAAACCATACATGGTAAGCTCTATGACATCTGTCTTATTGATGACTCCTTTGGATCTCACTCTAAGAACAAATGCAACAAAGACAAAAACAAGTGGGACTACATCAAACTAAAAAGCCTCTGCATAGCAAGGGAAACAATCAACAAACTAAAAAGGCAACCTACTGAATGGAAAAAAATATTTGCTATTCATATACCTGATAAGAGGTCAATATCCAAAATACATAAAGAAGTGATACAACTTAAAAGTAAGCAAAACAATCAAGTTGATTAAAAAATGAGCAGAGGATCAAAGAAAACATACAGATGGCCAACAGGTACATGAAAAAATGCTCAACCTCACTAATCAGGGAAATGCAAATCAGATGACAATATAATATTACCTAATTCTTATTCAAATGAGTATTAATAAAAAGACAAGAAATAACAAGTATTGGAAAGAATACAGAGAAAAGAAAACCCTTGTGCAATGCTGATGGAATGCAAATTGGTGCAACCAGTATGGAAAACAATGTGGATATTCCTCATAAAATTAAAAATATAACTACCATATGACCCAGCAATTTCACGTCTGGGTACTTATCCAAATAAAACAAAAACACTATAAAAAACTGTGTGAACTCAGTTCACTGCAACATTATTTACACTTTTTATACAATATATAGACAACTAAATATTCATCAACAGATAAATTAATAAAGAAAATGTGGCCATATATGTAACAAAATATAATTTAGCCATAGAAAAATAACAAAATCTTGCCATTAGAGAAAACACAGGTGGACCTTGAGGGCAGTACTCTGAGTAGAATATGTCAGGCAGAGAAAGACATATATGTGGAATCTACAAAAAACTCATTAATATAGAGAATAAACTGGTGGCTGCCAAGGGCAGAGCGTAGGTAGAAGCAAAATGGGTGCTAGGAATCAAAATGTACAATCTTCTCATTATAAAATAAATAAATAGTGGGGATTTAACATACAGCATGGTTGACTATAGTTAATAATGCTGCATTGCATATTTAAAAGTTGCAAAGTGAATGTTAAAAGTTCCCATCTCAGGAGCATTCAGGCCAAAATGGAGGCGTAGGTAGATACCCTTTGCCCCCTCACATAACCAAAAGGAGGAAACAACCAATCTAAAAATAAAGAACAATCAGAACTGCCAGAAAATGGAACTGTATGGAAGCCCAACAGTCAAAAAGTTAAAGAAGAAACAATCATCCAGTCTGGTAGGAGGAGTGGAGACGTGTGGCCGGGGGGAGAGGATGTGCGGCAAGGAGGCAGCTGGTGAACAATCAGACAAGGCAGCTGAGAGTTGAACAAGAAGCATTGTTCCCTCTCTGATCTCTCCACCACATACAGCCACAACACATGGGTTGTCTTGCCCTGGTGAATACCAAAAGCTCTGTCCCTCACAACAAAATATGTGTGCCAAGACAAAGAAATAGGGCACAAATGAAAGAACAGATCGAAACTCCAGAAAAAAAACTAAGTAAGTAACACAGAGATAGCCAACCTATCAGATGCAGAGTTCAAAACATTGGTAATCAGAATGCTCACAGAAATGACTGAGTACAAACACAAAATAAAGGAAGAAGCAAAGGCTATACAAAATGAAATAAAGAAAAATATACAGGGAGCCAACAGTGAAGGGAAGGAAGCCAGGATTCATATCAATGCATTAAAACAAAAGGAAGAAATAAACATTCAGCTGGAACAGAATGAAGAAACAAGAATTCAGAAAACAAGGAGAGGCTCAGGAACCTTCAGGACAACTTTAAACATTCCAACATCCAAACATAGAGATACCAGAAGGAGAAGAGGAAGAATAAGAAATTGGAAACTTATTTGAAAAAAATAATGAAAGAAAACTTCCCAATCTGGCAAAGGAAACAGATTTCCAGGAAGTCCAGGAAGCTCAGAGAGTCCCAAACAAGTAGGACACAAAGAGGTCCACACCAAGACACATCGTAATTAAAATGCCAAAGGCTAAATATAAAGAGAGAATTAAAAGCAAAAAGAGGAAAGAAGAGTTACCTACAAAGGAGTTCCCATCAGACTGTCAGCTGATTTCTCCAAAGAGACCTTACAGGCAAGAAGGGGCTGGAAAGAAGTATTCCAAGTCATGAAAGACAAGGACCTACATTCAAGACTGCTCTATCCAGCAAAGCTTTCATTTAGAATGGAAGGGCAGATAAAGTGCTTCCCAGATAAGGTCAAGTTAAAGGAGTTCATCATCACCAAGCCCTTATTATATGAAATGTTAAAGGGACTCATCTAAGAAAAAGAAGATCAAAACTGTGAACAGTAAAATAACAACAAACTCACAACTACCAACAACTGAACCTAAAACAAAAATAAAAACAAAAACAGACTAAGCAAACAACTAGAACAGGCAAGATTCACAGAGAGATTACAGAGAGGGTTATCAGCAGGGAAGGGGAAGGTAGATTATGGGGAAAAAGGTACAGGGAATAAGAAGCATAAATTGGTAGATAATACAAAATAGATATGGGGAAGTTAAGAATAGTATAGGAAATGGAGCAGCCAAAGAACTTATATGTATGACCCATGGACTTAAATTAAAGGGGGGAATGCTAGAGGGAATGGAGGTACCAGGCGGAGGAAGATAAAGGGGGAAAAGAAAAGAATGGGACATCTGTAATAGCATAATCAATAAAATACACTTTTAAAAAAGTTCCCATCTCAGGAAAAAATATTTTTATTTGTTTTTATTCTTATTCTATTACAGTTGTCCCAATTTTTGCCCCTTTGCCCTCCTCCACCCAGCCCATGAAAAAAAACTTTGCAACTATGTATGGTGACAGATGTTAACTAGAATTATTAAGGTGATCATTTTGTAATATATGCAATATCATTACGCTGAAACTAATATAATGTTTTACATCAATTATTAAAAACAAGGTGTGTGTTTATACATGTTCATGTACAGGTACATACGAGGTCCATCCAGAAAAAGTCTAACCATTGTTAATATAATGAGAACAGTTGATACAATAGCAATGTTAACCTGGAAACCAAGGAAAGTGGACCAGAATGCATATCTGTGAACAATGACAACTTCACTGTTACTAGTCAGTGAGAGCGGTAGATGCCGTTGAGTGAGCATGTGTACTGTGTGGCCACCACACTCAAAATGACTGAGTGAGGAGAGCAATGAATCTGCATTAAATTTTGTGTTAAGCTTGAACAGCTCTCCATGGAAACTTAAGGTGATTCAGAAGGTTGCAGCTATGGGCAACTGGTGATTGGCAGCTTCATCACGATGATGTACCCCCTCATACATCATGTCTTGTGAAGAGTTTTTTGATGAAGCATCAAATTACCCAGGTGACTAAGCCCCCCTACAGCCCATATTTGGCATTCTTTGACTTCTGGCTTTTCCCAAAACTAAAGTCACCTTTGAAAGGGAAGAGATTTCAGAGATTTCAGACTATTGATGAGATACAGGAAAATACAACAAGGCAGCCGATGACAATTAGGAGAACTATATGAGGTCCTGAGGTGCCCACTTTGAAGGGAACTGAAGTATCACTGTCCTATGTACAATGTGTCTTTTGTCTTGTATCTTCTTCAATAAATGTCTCTAGTGTTCTCATTTATATGGATGGATACTTTCTGGACTGACCTCATATGCATTCTCCTATTTGTATAAATTCTGCTAACAGATTTTGCCTTAAAAAAATGACCACTCACTACTATATGTTAGATAAATCACAATGAGAAAAGCTTTATACAAAATACAATATTGACATATGTGTACACACATATAAAAAATCACTTACCAATGAATCATTATAACTAGTAAGATAAAACATCGGAGACTTCACATTCCAATAGGCAAAAAGGTTATCCAATCGGATTAACTGAAAATAAATAGTTTATTATAGGTCTCATTTTCTTTGAAGGATCTTTAACACATGCTATTTGCAGAAGTCCCAAATAATTTAGTCATATAACAGAGTTAAGCAAGTAAACACAATTCACATAAATTCATGTTATATATTACCATTAGCTTTTCTAAAAGTCTCTTTTGTCAACTCTCTGGGTTGATAAAATAGAATATTTATTACCTTACGAAAGAGTTTCTCAGTTTCATCCTGTAAACAAGGAACCCAGTTTTGATCAGTCGTCTGAAAAGGAAAAATGGTAGTAAAACTGTCATTTCCATGTCATATGTGGCAGAATGATAAATCATATCTATCATATCCTAGACCAATTTCCCATGAAAATGTCCTCAAAAACATAACACAGAAAGAATATTAACTGACCATAAGAAGGTCTCTGTTTGCAAGGAGCTCCTTGTTGATTTAAAAGCAAACAAGAAGCAATTACAAACAAGTGCCACTATAGAGGTTAAATATACAGTGTTGGCAAAACACAGTAAGAACCTCAAACTCGGGATGTGGTGAAGAAAGTGATGTCTAACCTAATATGTGACACATGAAAAGAAATTACTGATTCTAAGATCCCAAGGGAATGATTCATCCTAAGAAGATATGCAAATACATGACAGGTTCAGAGAACTTAAGAAGCCCAGTATGACCAGAAAACAGAATGCAAAACAAAAGAGCTGAAACCAGGTATGTTACTTGGGGTCAGATTACAAAAGGATTATAAACGACTTGAACACAAAACTATAGACTTTATTCTAAAAGCATTAAAAAGCCACTGAGGACAATAAAGTGATCAAGTGCTCATTTAAAAAGATGGTTTTTATTTTTTTTTGTAGAGAATTGAATGAATTAGAACAGTGCTTCTCAAACTTTCTTATGCAATAGAATTACATAGAGGGTTTTTAAAACATGGATTGCTGGGTCCACTCCTGTTTCTAATTGAACAGGTCTAGGCTGGGAGACAAGTTTCCAAGGACCTCCAAAGGCGATGGTCAAAACCACTGCTGTCAGAGTCACCAATGACTTTCACAATGCCAAATCCAACAGTTAATTCTCCATCCTAAATTTTTCAACATAACAGCAGCATTTGCCACTTTACCCCACCCAACTTTATTGAATAACTTCTCATTTGGCTTTTCCTTTTTTTTTTTCTTTTGCTTGTAGTGGGCCTGTGTTTTAAACAGTAGTCACACATGCCCTGGCTGGGTAGCTCAGTTGGTTGGAGCATTGTCCCGTACACTAAATAAGGTTGCAGGTTCAATCCCTAGTTGGAGCTCATATGGGAGGCCACCAATAGATGTTTTTCTCTCACACTGATATCTCCCTCTCCACACCCTCTTCCTCTCTCTCTCTAAAATCAGTAAACATATTCTCAGGTGAGGGTTAAAAAACAATAAAAACCAAAAAGAAATCATACACAAAAACCCAATGGATATAACAAATAAAAGCATGTAATAAAATACTATATGGCAGTTAAACTGAATGAACTGAATTACATGTGGCAACATAGCTGTCAAAAACATTATGAAGAGAAAAAGGGAACTTATAGAAGCATATCAACTACGTAAACTTTTAAAAAGATCTACCAAATACCATATAAAATTTTAATGGCTATATTATACAAAATTTAAAAACTTAGGATGTTTACCTCTATAGTAAAACATACTGAGGAAAGTGTAGTAGTAGAGAACAAATATATTTAAACTTTATTCACAAGTTTATTCTTTTATTCTTTTGAATACTTTTAAAGTATTCAAAACTTTGTGAAGAGAAAAAGGTAATTTATAGACAACTAAGTCAAGCCAAATGAAAAATTTGACAAGGAGTCATTCTGGTGGCAAGCGAATGTTTCATAATCCTCTGCATAATCCTATACTTATAATTCTTCAATTTGAAAAATTAGAAAGATTATTATTATCATTATTATTATTGGTGGCCAGGACATGGTGATTTGTTTCTTTACACTTTTCATGACTTATCAAAGTTTCTAAAATTTATTACTTTTATATATATTCAGAAATGGATTCTTTTAAGTAAAAAAGTATCAACTATGATAACTAACAAATAAAAACAGGCCCTCGTATTTTAACTTGAATTTGATTATCAACCATTATTTTAAACGTGAAATTACCTATCCTCATTTCTAATCTAATGTATGCATTTTCTGTACCAATTCTATATAGATGCTTATTTCTGATGATGGTGTAAATGAATAGTAATTATTAGTCTGATTATCCATTCTACACAATTAAATATGGTTAAACTTATTTTTAAATAAAGTACCTGCATGCTGAGATTTTGAAGGGAAATACCAAATGACAGTGGGTTTTCTCGATTTGTGATCTAAAGAGGAAACACAATAAATTTTACTCAGGATTTTAGCAGTGGGACAAAATTCACATTATATAAAAAGTTCACTTTCTGGGAAGTATGCCATTTTGAGCATTCAAAAACACTTCAATACTTTTCAGAACAACTTTTATTCATATATTTTTTCCTAATACAGTGCAAAATAGTATCAATGCATTAGTGTTATACAGTAATAATATACCTATATAATGTATTTCAGTTTATAAAAAAGCTTATAAACAAATGTACTCCCTCACAATAGTACTATGAGAAGCTAATTATTATATGTTTTAGAGAGAACACATGATCTATTTGAGATCAATTATTTAAGTCTTGTTCTAGTGATTCCTAGACCAGTGCTCAGCCCAGGAGATAAATATACTTCAATTATACAAATTGAAGTATGTTAAAAATATATAATAGCTAAATTCTTAACTCCCACCTATCAAAGGTGATAAGAAAGGCATTTTTTCAATATCTAATGTTTGAACATTTTATGAAAGTATAATAAAGACAGTAAGGACTGCAAATTACAACTGTAGTTAAAGACAGAAAGATCATGTCATCTTTAGCCCTATCCCTCCACTTCCCAACATCTAATAGGCTGGCTTCTACAGAGCAAGTTTCAATAAACAGTAGAATATATATAAATTAAAAACAAGTATAATCTATTAAAATACTTACATCATCTTCATAACGAATATGGATATTGGAAATTTTCACTTGAAGATTTTTTATGATCTGAGTAATTAATTTTTCTGTGAAAGTGTCCTGTTTCTCCACCAAGTGTTTTTCTAGAATTATAAATATTTCTTTTTTAATTTGAATGAAAAATATACTCAATAAATATCCACATATTGAGGTAACATATATGTTACCTTGTTAAAGAAAAAAATCTATATTTGCAGATTTGCTTTCCAAAAGTCTTCAGTACCAATGACTTTCAAGTGACTAAAAACACAGTTTTCAAAAACTAGTTTCTTGTTCAGGGAAACTAAAGCCAACCTTGCAGAATGTATTGGTATTAAATTATATAACTTCCCTCTGTTAACTACCTGAATAAATAAAGATATGAAAAACATTACGATTATTAAGTAAGAATTATAATAGGCTTCAATGAGAAAAGCCAGAGAAAGCAGCAAAGACAGACTCTCTATTAAATTAGAGATAACATCATAAGTTGTCTGTTGTTAGATGTGTAAAACAGTTGAATACGATCCTCCTCCTGATGACTACAAAATATGATAACTATTTCCCTCTTTTTCCCAGCAAGAATGAAGTTCATCATCTTTTTTTTCCCCTAAAAACTCTATTTACTGCCTCCAGTTTCAATACTTTTCAGGGAAACAGAAAGAATAAGAAATTGAGATTTGTAATCTTTTTAATATGCTTTTGATAACAATGAGTTACTACCCCTTTTTTCCCCCACTTAAAAATGCCAATGAAAGCTATCTCCTTTCCTCTTCCTGGTCCTGTTCTACCTGAATATACATGTTACCTATCTTTTCCTCTAATGAACTACTACTCTTCAACTCGGCTGCTGCAGGAGGCCTTAAAGGAAAGCTGATGAAAATGTCAGTGTGAGTGAGTGAAAAGTAAATATATTTGAATATAAGAACTTCAGAATTAGTAAGTACACATAAGCTCTTTGAAGATAGAGGTTTTTAATCTTTAAATCACACCACTACCTAATAAAACCCTTTCCTCTGTAAATTTGTTCATTCAATTAAATGCTAAATATTTCTTTGACTATCCATTAGTTCCCTCCTGATTTCTTTATCCAGCTCAGATCCCATAATTTATTTCACCAACACTTTAAAGTCTTGGTCTTTTTTTCTCATTTTCCTCTGTCAATATAGCTCCAACCCTGAACAAAACCAACTATCTACGTTTAATATAAACATGCCTATGTCTTGCCAGGTGAGTACTGCAGGAGAAAAATCACAACAGGACAGACTGGAATTACTGTAAATTAGCCATCCCCAACTTCTACTAACCAGCAACCTTGCTACATTTCTCCAGTCAATGTGTTCATTCTCTCCAGAACAATTATTTAAAAATTATTTTTTAATTTCCTCAAAGTTCCAACAATCTTCCCACTGCTTTCTTAGTACATGACATTCCTTCCAACTTTGGAAAAAATAGAAGCTCCTTCTCTGAAATCATCAATCAAAATATCTATTTCTAAGGTGACCGATGATCTCTGTATCTTAAATAAAATGACTATTTCCTAATCTTCAATTTACCTGATATCTAGTAGGATCTGACACATTTTCTTCCTAAAACACCCTTTTTCCCATGGAATCATAATCTCCAAATTTCCTTCTACTTATTTGACTACTCCTTCTTGGTCATCTTTTTCTAGTAGTCTCCTCTATACAATCATGAAATGTGGGATTTCCTTAGGGCTCAGTGCTAGGACTGTTTCTCTTCTCATTTTACACTGCTGCTGCATGAATAGCATCCACACCTTACAGTCTAAAATATGCTGATAATTCTCAAATGTATATTGGATAACATAGGAAGTGAGATACAACCACAGAGAAGTTGGTAAATTCGGTAAACTACAAATAGGTCAGTATGGCTACAGCAAACAATAAAGGAGATATGAGAGAAGCAGTGATGAGGCTAGAGAGGTAGGCAGGATTCAAATCACAAGAGCTTTTATATATCTTTCGTAAGAGTTCAAACTTCTACATGATAACAATAAGATATCTCTGATCAATTTTAAGCATGGTTAAACAGTTGTCTTTTAGACCTAAGTATAAATAGAAATAGGAGGGACATCTAATTAAACATGATGGATTACATCTAAGAGAAATATTTCTCTATTCCTTAGTAACACTCCATTAATGCAAAAAGTAAAGGGAAAAATAGATAAATCCAGAAGGCCAAAGAAAGAGTATAAGAGAAAGAATATATAAGAAATAGACAGCTTCAAAAAATTAGAAGCTGGAAAGCAGATGGCTTTAGCGAACTTAGAGAAGAAATTCATTCCTAAATGCCCATAGACAGAGAGAACAATAAATAAAACACAGGATAAGCCAAAAAACAAGAAGGGAAGGGAAAGGGAGGGGAGGGGAGGGAAGAAGGGAAGGGGAGGGGAGGTGAGAAGGGGAGGGGAGGTGAGAAGGGGAGAGGAGTGGAGAGGAAGGGGGAGAGAAAAGGAAAAGGAAAAGGGGAAGGGAAGAAGGAAGGAGAAAGGAGGAAAGAAGGAAAGGAAGGGATTAATGAACGCTAGGAAGATTCAGGAGCTGGAGTCCTCAGAAAACATGAATAGTTAAGAGAGAATGGTGGAGGGGGATAATACACAGATGGATTTAAAGTATGTATAATGAGCAGTTAGAGACTTCCAGGTACTCACTCTCCTTCTCCCAGCCCACACAGCCAAGCAACTATCCTTTTCCTACAGCAGTAACAAGGAAGGGTTTATTCTAGAGAAAATTAACCTGGCAGGCTCCAACTCTGAAAGCACATAGATGAAGGTACCAGGAGATTTTATCACACCAAAAGCACATAATAAGTAAAAAGATCTACATAATAAACAATCAGACCCAGACCAACCTACTACTGCCAAGCAAATAATAAAGCTGTACCAGAAAATATATGTAATCAGAGAATACCATTTGGCTCAGTGGTAAACTGTTATATAAAGCCATGGGAACATAAATAATGAATACTGATTTAAACAAAAATGTGATATAACTATACTGGGAATATGGAAAAGAGGTCAATTTTCATGGTACATAAAGTTAAGTTTATATATAAAATGATATATAAATATAATAAATCAAGTAAGAAAGATATAATCATCTTATATAGCCATTTGGCAATAAACAAAAAAAACAAACCCTTAAAAACATGAAAATAGATCTATAGGGAATAGTTAAGCCAGGAGACAGAATTTTTTAAAATTCTTGGTCATACACTATTTATCTTTAAAGCAACATATTTGTATTTATTTTTATCTCAATAAAATAAAAAAATTAAAGGAAAAACCCTAGAAGGCTTAGGAAAGAGAGGATTAGAGGACAGCTGATGGTGATTAGGAGAACTGTGTAAGGTCCCAACGTGCCTACTTTGAAGGGGACTGAGGTCATTGTCCTATGTACAGTGTTTCTTGTATCTTGTATCTGTTTCAATAAATGTCTATTTTTCATATTACATGGCTGGATACATTCTGGACAGACCTCATATATCTACTTTTCTTTTAAGATGTTGAATTTTTAAATGAAGGACAGAAGAGAAGATAAACACATGACTAGGTTAGAAACATGATTTTATGTTAGAAGATAAATGCTACAGTATATTTATGTGCTAAGAAGAAAGATTCACTAGAGAGAGAAGTTAGAGTCTGAGGACCAGAGGTAGCTGCTGATGCTGCATGAATCACAAGGAGAAAAGGATTAAATTATTGCAGGACATCTCGTCTAGCAACAAAAGAAGGGGTTAAAGTAATGAACCATTTGGGCTGAATAGGAAAGGATGTGAAACCAGAGAGTAAATAAATGGATATGGGAAAATTTATGTACATTAAAGGAGAAAGTACATCTAAAAGGTGAACTGTAACGAGAATAAAAATAAAAGGCTAGCTAAGCAAAGCAAAAATAAAGACTCATGCACACAGACAACAGTATGGTGACTGCTGGGAGTGGGGCTTGAGGGAAATAAAAGAGGGTAAAGGGGAGATAAATGGTGATGGACTTGGGTGGACTTGGGGTATTAGACACACAATACAGAATGATGATATGCAGAAGATGTATGGTAGAAATTTATACCTGAAGTCTATATAATTTTATTAACTAGTGTCACCCCAATAAATTTAGTTTTTAAAAAAAGGACAGAAAGAAATCAAAACTGATTAAATTAATTACTATAGTTACAGTTAAAAACTAACCTCACCTTTATAGGCTAGATGTATTATTTGCCCTAAGGTAAAATTTCTACAAACATGATAGAATACACTATATTAAAATGCTCCATGTAATAAAGTTCTCTCATATTTGTTAAGAAATCTTGGTTTGTTGTCCTGGCTGGCGTAGCTCAGTAGATTGAGCTCGGGCTGCGAACCAGGCATCGCCGGTTCGATTCCCAGTCAGGGCACATGCCTAGTTGCAGGCCACAGCCCCCAGCAACCGCACATTGATGTTTCTTTCTCTGTCTCTCTGTCTCTCTCTCCCCACCCCCCAAAATAAATAAATAAAATCTTAAAAAAAAAAGAAATCTTGGTTTGTCCAGAGAAAAATAATACTCAAATGTAAACAATATTTAAGTCATTTCCCCATTTCTTATTACCATTGTTATTTGCTTTCTTTACCTTGATTAGCTACTTTTTGTTTTGCTTCTTCTATTCTTTTTAGTTCCCGCTGCTTTGCTTCCAAGAGTTGCTTTTCTTCTTTTAAAGGATCATATTTTATTACTATAGGAAACATAAAAAGGAAGAATCTTAATTCTCTTAAATTTAAATACTCATTCCCCAAAAATATACTAGGAAATAATCACTAGTTCCAAGTCTGCAAAAATATAACATAAAAACCAATTTAATTCAATTACCCATTACCAAAGTTAAATATTAAAAGAAAATTCCCCAAAAATACTCTGACCATGTAGCTCAGTTGGCTGGGTGTCATCCTGCAAAGCGAAAGGTCGCTGGTTCAATTTCCAGTCAGGGCACACGCCTGGGTTGCAGTTCTGTCCCTGGTCGGGGAGCATATGAGAGGCAACCTATCCACGTTTCTCTCCCTTTCTCCCTTTTAAAAATTTTTCCCAAAAATATTTTAAACAAATATAAAGACTTTCCATCCGCAAAAAGAGTGATTTAAATTATAATTTTTATCATTTGACTTACTAGAAGAAGGCACTATGAGTAAGTAAATGTTTTCCAGTACAGCTTCAACTGGTTGAGTATACAGGTTTTTCCATGGAATTTTAAGATTTAGATTGCCTACATTAAAAAAAAAAACAAAAAAAAATATTCATTTAACCAACACTTACTGTCAGCCTATTTTCTGTCAGACATTAGCAGAGATAAAATGGACTCTGACATCACAAGCTCAGTCACTTTAACAAAGCTATTTTACAACAAAAAGCAAGCTTTTTTGTGAAAATTTGAAATTATTTGTATTAGTATTTTTGGAAAATCTACTAAATGATAACCTAAATACTTATAAGTTTATTTTTATGGCAGACTGTATCACAAATATTCTAATATTCTTCTTCTATTAACCAACAATCCTTGATATTGTAATTTAGAATCTATTCATTCTTATTCTAAATCTCTATAAGTAGTTTCCATATACTTAAAAAAAATAAATTATATACTATGTGTTATTTTCACATATATGAGTGGGGATCCCCCAAAATGTAATTTACTTATTTAAAAAAACTGTATTTAGAGGGAGGTGGGGAGGGCTGGGGGGATTGGCTGGGATGGGAGTAAACGACAGAAAACTGTACTTGAATAACAATTAAAGGAAAACAATGAAAAAAACACATTTATTTTTACATGTTTAAACTTCAATCACCTTCAAAGTACTCTCCCTTGATGTAACACACCTATCAAGATGTTTTTTTCCACTGCTCAAAACAATTTTTGAACTCAATTTTGATGCCTTTTAAGTGCTTCTGTCATTTTTTTGTTTCACCTCTTCCACATCAGCAAAATGTTTCCCTTTGAGGACTTTTATCATGCAGGGAAACAAAAAATGTCACTCAAAGTGAGATCAGGTGAATAGGGAGGGTGGGGCACAAAAATCATGCCCTTCTTTGGCCACAAGCTACTGAACACTCAGCAAGGTATGGGTAGGTGTGCTAGTAAAAATCACCTATCATGAAGTGGGCAAACGCACTGAAAGAATCTTCAAAAAGGTTCACTGAATCTGAATGCAGCCTCTCACACCACCACCAGCTGGTACGCTGATACAGATGGGTTCCTAGAACACTGATCTACCAGGGGCCTGTACTACAAGGAGCCTGACCTCCAGAAGATAATTCTCTTTTGAGGGGGGTCCCCCTCCTACAGCAATGTGCAGCTTTGCCATGGGGTTGCATTCTGAGAAATTTATGTGATTTATGTGATCATTAGGTGATTTTGTCATTGTGCAAACATTGTAAGGTGTACTTATAGAAACCTAGATGGTCTAGCCTAGTATGCACCTAAGTGATGTAGCATAGCCTATTGTTCCTGGGCTACAAACCTGTACAGAATGTTCTTGTACAAAACAACACAAAATTAAGTCAAACACAAAAGAAAATGATACAATCAGGTGACTGAGCTAAGCACAAGATGAATGAGGCTGTTGTGGGCATAACATGGCATAATGATTCACAACCCACTTTTTTTAAGTAGAAAAAGTATGCTCTAAAATACAAATAAGCCCTGGCTGGCGTAGCTCAGTGGATTGAGCGCGGGCTGTGAACCAAAGTGTCGCAGGTTCGATTCCCAGCCAGGGCACATTCCTGGGTTGCAGGCCATAACCCCCAGCAACCACACATTGATGTCTCTCTCTCTCCCTCCCTCCTTTCTCTCTCTAAAAATAAATAAATAAAATATTTAAAATAAATAAATAAATAAATAAAATCTTTAAAAAAAAAGAAAGTTTCTCACTTTCTTAAAAAAATAAAAAATAAAATATAAATAAAAAGCATAAAGTAAATACATAAAACAATAAGTTATTTATTATCTTTATCAAGTATTATATACTGTACCTAAGTGTATGTACTATACTTTTAAACTGGCAGTGCAGTAGGTTTGTTTACACCAGGACTGCCACAACCACATAAGTAAATGCACTGAGTTGCAATAGTTATGACATCACCAGGCAGTAGGAATTCTTCAGCTCCATTATAATTTCAAGGGACCACAGAGTACACTCAGTCTTCTTTGACCAAAATGTCATTATGTAATGTATGAATGTATGTACAGTAATATACATGTGTATGATTATCACCATAAGAGTACATATACACAAATATCTCTAGTAATAATGAGGATCATGGGAAATATTTGAGAATTATTCAAACAAATATTTTATAGCCCAATAGCAAAAGAATTAAACATCTTGAATGAAAAAATACTATATAAGGGGTTGTCTATACTATCAACTCTAGCTTTGTATTTAGAAAATTATATAATAAAGTTTTAAATTATTTAGAAAGTATGGTCTTTAGATTTAAAAAGAGCTGTCATAACTGAGAAAGGGAAAGATTATTAAATACACTATTATCACATTGACTAGTTAGTAATTTGGCAAGGGGAAAAAATCTACCTACATATCTCTTTCCATAACTCATGTTTTAAAAACTGATTGAGAAAAAGATTTCTTCACACAATGTCAATCTCAAGAAAAAGAAACTATCAGATTTCTAAAAGGGGAATAACTTTCTAAGTTTTGAAATCAGAGAAGATGGTGACCATTTGAAATTTCTGTACGTTACGAAATGTAACCAAAATGAAATGAGTTGTGACATATTTGAGTTTATTTATCATTGTATCAAGCAGACTGATTACACACATATATGCATGCATTAATAATCCAAAAAAGTAAATGAACTTAAGGATAGAGAATAGTGGCAAAATAGCATTAAGTATTCAAAGAAAAACATATAATATTAATAATGTAGCATTTTCACCAATCCATTTTTTAACCAAACTTTTTTCTCATTGTAAGATGTAGACTTCTTATAGAAAATTTGGAAACTTCATAAAAATATAAATGAAGGTTAATTCAAAAATCACCCACATGAAGACAACTACCTTTAAAATATGTATATATGAATATTTATATTCGATAAATGTGGAATTCTGCATACTTAATGAGGAAAGCTTTGAATGATCAGTAACAATATCAATATACAATAATAGCAAGGGAACAACATGTTCCTATAAAACTACTACTGTACATGCGCAGATAAACCAGGCAAAACTGGGTAGAGAGACAGACTGCACAACCCAGGATCCCATGCAGGGAAATAAAGCCTCAAAACACCAACTGAAAACATCTGTGGAGGTTGAGGTGCAGGGAAAAACTCCCAGCCTCACAGGAGAGTTCACTGGAGAGACCCACAGGGTCCTAGAATGTACACAAGCCCATCCACGTGGAAATCAGCACCAGAAGGGCCCAGTTTGCTTGTAGAAAGCAAGGGAAGTGACTGAAATCTGGCAGAGAGTGGAGCAAGCGCCATTGTTCCCTCTCGGACCCCTGCCCCACGAACAGTGTCATAACCCAGCTACTGGGCTGCCCCGCCCTGGTGAACACCTAAGTCTCTGCCCCCCACTAAATACCAGGTGCATCAAAACAAAAAAAAAATGGCCCCAATGAAAGAACAGATCAAAACTCCAGAAAAAATACAACTAAGTGACAAAGAGGTAGCCAACCTATCAGATGCACAGTTCAAAACACTGGTAATCAGGATGCTCACAGAATTGATTGAATTTGGTCACAAGTTAGATGAAAAAATGAAGGCTATGCTAAGAGAAATAAAGGAAATGTACAGAGAACCAATAATGATAGGAAGGAAACTGGGATTCAAATCAACGGTGTAGACCAGAAAGAAGAAAGAAACATCCAATCAGAAAAGAATGAAGAAACAACAATTCAAAAAGATGAGGAGAGGCTTAGGAACCTCCAGGACATCTTTAAATGTTCCAACATCCGAATTATAGGGGTACCAGAAGGAGAAGAGGAAGAGTAACAAGTGGAAAAGTTATTTAAACAAATAATAAGGGAGAACTTCCCCAATCTGGCAAAGGAAATAGACTTCCAGGAAGTCCAGGAAACTCAGAGAGTCCCAAAGAAGTTGGACCCAAGGACGCACCAAGGCACATCATAATTATATTACCCAAGATTACAGAGGAGAGAATCTTCAAAACAGCAAGAGAAGAAGAGACAGTTACCTACAAAGGAGTTCCCATCAGACTGTCAACTGATTTCTCCAAAGAGACCTTACAGGCAAGAAGGGGCAGGAAAGAAATATTCCAAGTCATGAAAGACAAGGACCTACATCCCAGATTGCTCTATCCAGCAAAGCTCTCATTTAGAATGGAAGGGCAGATAAAGTGCTTCTCAGATAAGGTCAAGTTAAAGGAGTTCATCATCACCAAGCCCTTATTTTATGAAATGCTAAAGGGACTTATCTAAGAAAAGAAGATAAAGAAAAAACATGTATAGTAAAAGGACAGCAAACTCACAATTATTAACAACCACACCTAAAGCAAAACCAAAAGAAACTAAGTAAACAACTAGAACAGGAAGAGAACCACAGAAATGGAGGTCACATGGAGGGTAAGCAACAGGGGAGTGGGAGGAGGAGAGAGGGGTAAAAGGTATAGAGAATAAGTAGCATAGAATGTAGGTTGAAAATAGATAGGGGGAGGGCAAGAATAGTACGGGAAATGTAGAAGCTAAAGAACTCATAAGTATGACACATGGACATGAACTAAAGGGGGGAATGTGGGTGGGAGATGGGGTACAGGGTGGAGGGGAGAGAAGGGGGGAAATGGGACAACTGTAGCATAACCAATAAAATACATTTAAAAAAGAGAAATCATTATTAAATGTTAGGGTATGGAACTGTACATATACTATGATTATAAGTAACTAAAGGGTACAAATAAAAAATCATATAGAAATATGCAAAAATAAATGTTAGGTGGAAAAGTAATGGGTGCCATGGTTTCCCCTTTTATTTATACTAAAATGCCTTTAAATTGGGAGGAGTGGAGATAACTTGTGTCTCAGCAATGTAAGATAATGAAAACTTCCATGGGCAAATGGTCTAACTGCTGGGGACCACGTTGTGTGGTATCAGAGACTGTAGCCCCGCATGAGCAAGGCCTTGCCTGTAAATCTCGACTGGAATGCTGGGAATGCAGGTGGCAGGCACAACCTGATATAACACTGAGGGTTCGCATGGTAAATCAGGCCTGAAGAATACTTGTATCCTTTGAAGCTTGCTTTGCTTTGCTATAGCCCTGTTGGTGTAAACCAGATGTTTAAGTACAAAGCATAAGGAGTGAACTCCTTATCTCATGAAATACACCTTAACAACCATCTGGTGTCAGTATGTCTAACAGACCCTGACCTGAGGCAGATCTCTGTTTCTTCAATTGTCATCTATAAATAATATCTGTTTTTTATAACTGTAGCCTTTAGACATTGACTAATGAGCTATGCATGTATGCTATATACATACCCCTGCACATACCAATCCCAATAAAAACTGTTTTGGAGAAGGGCTCAGGGCATTCTCCACTAGAGCCCTCCCCTTTCTCGCCTGAACAACAGACTGTGTCTGGAATGACTCATTCTCGTCTGCAGCGGGGAAAGCTCCACAGGAAGGGGCATACCATAGTCTAACACCAACCATAAGTGCACAAAATTATGGAGATATTTATCACATAACTTAGATGAGCTTTCAAAATACCTTGTTTCATGTATAAAGGGCACATGAACAAAGTCTAATGGGGACGGAGTTGAGAGTAGTAGGTGGGGATGGCTGGGATGGGTGGGAGTGGTAGGGGAAAAATGGAAGCAACTGTACAATAATTTTTAAAAAATACTGAATCTACTGTACCAAGAACCATCATTAATCTTGAGCAGCTACTTAGTCACTCTGTCCCTCTTTCCTCATTTGTAATATGAAACAGCATCACTGTCCCCATCAGACAGTCACAGGAACAAAATGACATAATGCACTTGAAGTGCCAGATTCACTATATAGCACATAGTCCTCAATCAAGAGGAACTACTGACTGAGAATGATGATGATGATGATGGTTACCCTGCATGGTTATGACTTTCCCAATTATGCAGATAAGAATCCTGAGGACACAATATCACACAGCTAGTAAATGGTGGCAGATTTCTCTGCTTTCAAAATGCATGCTTTTTCAATGCTACCCCTACCCCATCCTCTGCAGCCTGACTACTACACAATCTATCTGTACAACAAAGTATATCTAGGTAACTTTCAAGTCTCAAATAATGACACTATCATCATGCACAATATTTAAAGCAATAAAGTTCAAAAAGTAATTTAAACAAGGAAGTTGAAACAATAAGCAAACATAATATAAAAAACAAACATACATGTTTTTATTAAACGTTTTATTTTTTAAGTATATTTTATTGATTATGCTATTACAGTTGTCCCATTTTTTCTCCCCTTTATCCCCCTCTGCCCTGCACCCCTCCTCCCACCAACATTCCGCTCCAGTTAGTTCAAGTCCATGGGTTGTACATATAACTTCTTCAGCTTCTCTATTTCCTATACTATTTTTAACCTCCCTCTGTCTATTTTGTACCTACTAGTTTAAGCTTCTTATTCCCTGTACCTTTTAATCAAACACTTTAAAACACATATTCCAATCAGTTTTTGCTCCAACAATACATTTAAAATGTAAAATATCAACACCAAGAAAATAATACAGAACAAGAACTAGCACAAAATTCTAGGTTGGAAACCTAGAAAAGTTCCAGGGGCGAGAAACTTGGTTTCTGATAGGTCCATAGCCACACTGTCTGGCTCCTCTAGATTCTACTCCTTACACCACGTATCCATGGCCAATCAGAATACAGATATGATAACTAGTTAGAAACCTAAAAAACTGAATGGGTTATTATGCTCTCAAAGTTTTGGCTCTCAAATAACTCATTTTTATCACCTAGTAAGATGTATCATTTCATACGTATTGGGCAAAGAATATGTGGACCACACAATATTTTTAAGTCATGCAGTTAAGTTCCACCTAGATGAAAATTATTCATAATAATTAATTCAATAATTAATTATTATTATTTTCAATTAATGCTCAGAAACATAAAAAATATCACATTACAGAACACTAAGCATATTATTCTGGATGCATGTCCAGCAAGGAGAACATTCAAATAAACAGAGCTTACCTATATGACCAACTTTAATTTTAAATGGTACATCCAGTTGACTCTACAAAAAATACATAGATATAAAATATTAGTACACATACAGTTCAACAAAATAGATGACTATTTGTTTCTTCGTAGAATTATTTAAAGAATTTAAGTTAACTTACATCTTCCCTTTACCTTTGATACATTTAAATTTATAAATATATAATTGGATTATTGTGCTCAAATTCCTAAAATTCAGGAAGACTGATCTTTTTGAAAATAAATAGGGAAAAGGCTCTAAAGTAATACTGACCACCTAAGTTACCCATACCAGAATCGCTACCACTTTTACCTTGTTTGGGGAAAAAAAGTGGAAAAAATTCCACTGTCAACAAGTACTTGTAAAGAGATTAAAGCTCCACATTGCAAAAATATCATGAAAAAATTCTCCACAGTCAGTGGGAGAAAGGGCAGCCTTTCTAATAAGTGGTGCTGGGAAAACTATATACCCACTTGCAAAAGAATGCAATATGCAAAAATTAACTCAGAATGGACCAAATGCCTAAACAGAACTAAAACTATAAAACCTTTTAAGAAAACAAAGTAAAATTTGGCAGTGATTTCTTGGATATATCACACCAAAGGAAAAGGCAACAGAAGGAAAAAAAACATAAAATTCAGTGTCATCAAAGTTAAAAACTTCTGAGAATCAAAGAACATCATCAACACAGAAGGCAACCCACAGAATGGGGGGACATTTTTAGAAATCATGTATCTGGTGAGGGTGAAAATCCAGAATATATGAAGAACTATATAACTTGACCAAAAAAAAGTTAAAATATTGATAACAGTTTTCAACAGTCATCTCCCCTAAGAACATATACAAATGGCTAATAAACACATGAAAAGATATTCAACCTTACTAGTCACAAAAGAAATGCTAAGAAAAAACATTGAGATGTTAAAATGAGATACTACCTTATACCCATTAGGATGCATATTATCAAAAAATAAATGTTGTCAAGGATGTGAAAAACTGAAACCCTTATGCATTACTAGTAGGAATATAAAATGCTTCAACTGCTGTAGAAAACAGTTTGGTGGTTCCTGAAAAGGCTATAAAATAAATTTACCATATAATCCAGCATATTCAGCCCCTAGGTATTAACTCACATACACGGAAAGCAGGGACTCGAAAAGCTATGTGTATGCCCATGTTCATGGCAGCATTTTTCATAAGAGTCAAAAGACACAAACAATCCAAGTGTCCATCAACAGAAGAACAGACAAACAAAATGTGGCAAATACATATAGTGGAATATTATTTGGCAGTAAAAAAGAAAGATGTTCTGATATACGCTGTAACATTGGTGAACCTCAAAGGAATAACACTAAGTAAAACAAGCCAGACAGAAAATGACAAAATAGCATTATTCTAATTATATGAGGAACCTGGAATAGGTAAATGAATAGAAACAAAAAATAGATTAGAGGTTACCAGAGTCTACAGAGAGAAGGACTGGAAAGTTAATTCTTTCATGGTTACAGGGTTCCCATTGGCATAATGAAAAAGTTTTAGAAACAGATACTGGTGATGGTTACACAACATTGTAAATGATATTAATGACACTCAATTCTATACTAAAAACTGGTTAAAATAAGAAATTGAAGATAACTGGGAAAATAAGTAAAAAATATACAACATTGTATTTCAATTATACTTGAATAGCTTTTAAAAATAAAACCATAAAGAAATATTAGAAGATTTTTAAGTGGAGAAAATTATGCTGTCAGTTTGTGATTTTAAGGAGGTTAACAATCCATTTTTGCAAAATTCACATTTTACAAAACTTACTTTCAAAAAATTTTCTCAAACTTAAATGATATAAGGTAACAAAGTAAATCAGGAAAAAGTCTATATTAATGCACTATCAAATTTCTTATGGTCAAAACATACCAGGGCATTTTCTTTAATTTCCAGGTTCTTCAGAGCCACAGCTCCTAAAAAAAAGATTAAAAAAATAAAATTGAAGTATTCAAATATTTCTCATTTTAAAAGTTAGGTGTACTTCATCCCTAAAATGTTGTGTTAAGAAAAAAAGAGTTAAAAATAAGATGACGGGTTGGCCAAAAAGTTCGTTTGATTTTTTTCCATACAATGGTTCTTGTAGTGCTCAGGTGTTTTTAACATCATTAGATACAATTTTGTTAGGTTGTATTGTGACAGCTGTCATATCAGCATGCATTTAAAAAAATATATCAAAATTGGTGAATTTTTGTCTGTTTTATTATTGAACATGGAAGACAATAAGCAACACTACCAGTGTATGTGCTTAGTTTCAAGAAAGGGAAAAACACAACTGAAACTCAAAAAAAGATGTGTGCAGTATTAGAGAAGATGCTGTGACTGACTGAATGTGTCAAAAGTGTTTTTGCAAAGTTTCTTGGTACTATTGACATTGTGGCCAAATAATTCTTTGCTGTGGGGCTGTCTTGAGGGTTGGAAGATGTTTAGCAGCACCTCTGGCCTCTACCCACTAGAAGCCAACAGCAGGAAAGAGCTGATATATTCAAAATATCCAAATCAATACAGTTATTGGTGAAAATGAAAAATGTGTTTTTATTTTATGGAAAAAACTAAATGGACTTTTTGGCCAATCCAGTACATACCAGAAAACAGAATCCAACTATAGTCTTATTAGCTCACCTTCACTTTTCAACCTAAGATTATATGTTCGATCAAACATCATTTATTTTAAGTTATGACCTCTGCAGTTGTAGCTCCATGTTTTTACATTTCAATCAGAATTACACAAATAACATGAATCTAGCAAGGCAGCATGATATAAGAACAAGATATAAAAATGAATTATATGTAAATATATTTGCAATAAACAACTGGAAATTCTTTAATCCAAAATCGGCAAGATACATAAACATAAACTTCCCAAACTAAAGCACAAAGAGAAAAATAAAAGAAAAATGATGAAACAGAATGTCCAAGAACTGGAGGACAATTGTAATAGTTGTAACATATGCATAATGGAAATGCTAGAAGGCAAAATGGCAAAAAAATGGATTAATAATGACAGAAAAATTTCCAAAATCAATGATCAAGACACCAAACCATAGATCCAGGAAGCCTGGAGAACACCAAGCAGAAAAATACAAAAAACAAAACAAAATAAAATCTAAACTTAGGCATATCATAATCAAACTGAAGACAACCAAAGACTAAGAAAAATCTTGAATGTCATCCACAAATGCCACTTCTGGGTGTACATCCAAAGGGAAAGAAAATGGGATATCACCAAGATATCTCTACTCCCACATTCACTGCAACATTATTCACAATAGCGAAGATATGTTACCAACCTAAGTGTGTACATCAACAGAGAAGGGATAAAGAGAAGGGATACATACAAAAAGTAAAATATATGAAATACTCAGCCATGAAAAAAAAGAAAATCCTGCCATTTGCTATACCATGGATGGATATTAGAGGGCATTACATTTAGTAAGATAAGCCAGACATAGAAAGACAAATATTTATGTACGATATAAAAAAAGTTGAACTCAGAAACAGAGAGTAGAATGGTTGTTACCAGGAGCTGGGATGTGGGGTAATTAGGGAGATGTTGAAGTGCACAAATATGCAACTAGAAAATGAGTAAGTTCTGCTGATCTAATGTACATCATAGTGATTATAGTCAACAATATTGCATTACATACTACAAGATTGCTAAGAGACTACATCTTAAATGTTCTCACCACAAAAAAGAAATGATAACTATGTGTCATGGTAAGGGTGTTAGCTAAAATTACAGTGGTACTCATAATGCAATACAAGGTGAGGCCAAAGTAGGTATGGAACATAATACAACAACTAATTAATACAAGAATAAACTCTGTGTTTTGTATACTCACAACTGTAAAACTACTTTTGCCCAATTCTGTAGAGAAATGTATCAAATCAATATGTTACACCCATTAAATTTACACATTGTTATATGTAAGTCAGATCAACCGAAAATTAAAAACCTTGAATGAAAGCAGAGAAACACACATACCCCAAGACAGGTACAAGGAGTAATTGAATCAAACAATTCACTAGAGAAAGTCAAAAGCTGACTCAAACAGACAAAACAATGAGTCAGCAACCTTGAAACCAAATTATTTAAAAATTAAAAATAAATAAACAAAAATAATAATACAGAGGAACAAAAATTTTAAATGAAAAAAGTGAGCAGAGCCTAAGGGACTCATGGGACATTGTCAAATGTATGCATTATGTAAGTCCAACAGGAGGAAAAAGAAAGGGAAACAGAACTTATTTTTAGTAATAATTACCAAAACTCCCAAATCTGAAGAAAAATGTGGCTATATAAATCCAAGAATCTCAATCAAGAAACATGATAATCAGAGACAAAGATTAAAGGCAACAAGAAAAAATGGACATATACACAGACTCCTCAATAAGACTATCAGTAGATTTCTCTGCAGAAATCTCACAAGCCAGAACAGAGATGTCTTTAAAGTGTTGAAAGACAAAAAAAAAAAGTCCACTGAGAACATTATATCCAGCAAAATATATCTACTTAAAATGAGTAAAAAATTAAGATACAGTCAGATAAACAAAAGCTGAAGGAGCTTATTACCAGTAGATCTGCCTTACAAGAAATGTTAGAGAGTCCAAGTTGAAAAATGCTAGGCAGCAACATAAAACCACAAGAAAAACAAATATGTGTGTATACACACACACATTTATATGTTCTATAGTAAAGGTAAATACATGGAAAAATATAAAAAACAGTATTATTACAATTTTACTTTGTAACTCCACTTTTTGTTCTTTTACAGGATTTAAAAGACAAAGGAATAAAAGTATAAGTCTATGTTAATAGGTACATAATATAGAAAAATGTCATTTGTTATATCAACAACAAAGTTGGGGAGGTAAGCTCTAATGGACTAAAGTTACTGATGTGATTAAAGTTAAGTTAGTATCGGGCTAAAATATGTTGTTATAAAATTAAAATATTATGCCCTGGCTGGGGTGGCTCAGTGGATTGAGTGCCGACCTACAAACCAAAGGGTCGCCGGTTTGATTCCCTGTCAGGGCACATGCCTGAGTGGTAGGCCAGGTCCCCAGTAGGGGGCGCATGAAAAGCAACCACACACTGATGTTTCTCTCCCTCCCATCCTTCCTCCCTTCCCCTCTCTCTAAAAACAAATATATAAAATCTTTTTAAAAAAAGAAAAAAAAAACTGCAAAGAGAAGTGTTAATGCAGGTGTAGATATAATGAAACCCACATACAATATGGCTGAAATGTATAAAAAAATTAAAATATTATGTGTCATCCCTGTGAAACCACAGAGAAAATATCTATAGAAAAACACAAAAGGAAATAAGGGAATAAAAACATGTCACTTAAAAAACCTGACTGTATACAAAGGGAATAAGGGGTAAATATGACAGAAAAAGTTAAAAGACATATAGAAAATAATTAGCAAAATGGCAATAGTAAGTCCTTTCCTACCAGTAATTATTTTAATTGTAATTAAATTCCCCAAAAGACAAAGATGGGCAGAATGGTTTTTAAATAAAATAAAATCCTACTATTTGCCACCTACAAGAGACTAACTTTAGCTCTAATGACACATATAGGTTGAAAGTAAAAGAATGGAAACAGACTTCCCACACAAATATCCAAGAGGGCAGAGATGTGTGCAGGCATGTCCATGTGTTTTATGTCCCAATGAGTCAGCTCCAACTCCTGGTAACCACATGAATGAGTGATGTACACAGCATCCTGTCCTCTCCAGCCCTGACCACCTCCTTAAGACTTATGCCTATGACTTCCTTATGGAATCAATCCATCTCATACATGGTCTACCTCTTCTCTTGCCTTCTATTTTTTCCAAAGCTGTCTTTTCCAAAGATCCCTCCCTTCTCATGATAACCAAAGTAGAACAGCTTCAGTTTTGCCATTTTTGCCTTCAGTAATATTTCAGGCTTAATTTGCCTGAGGACCCCCTTGTTCATCTTTGTGGTGATTCAGGGTATCCATAAAGTTCTCCCCAAAATGCTGTATTCCAAATGAATCTGTTTTCCCTTATCAGCTTTCTTCATTGTCCAGCTTTCTCATTCACACATAGTAAATGAAAATACAAGGATGTGGATGATCTGAGTCCTGATCACTAATAACACATCTTGGTACTTGATGACCTTTCCTATTCTATTACTGCCTTTCCACCCAAGTTTCAGCTTTCTTTTGATTTCTTGGCTGCTGTCTCCATTTGAATTGATGACTGAACCAAGGTAAACAAAATCTGTAACAATTCCAGTATCTTCATAGTTTATGTTAAAGTTGTATATTTTTTCTGTAGTCATGCTTTTTATCTTGATGTTCAAATGCAGTATGGCTTTGACACCTTCTCCTTTCACTTTCAACAAAAGTCATTTCAAACTATTGCTTCTTTCAGCCAGTAAGATGATCATCTGCATATCTTAAGTAATTTGTATTTCTTCTACCAATTTTTACTCCTCCTTCCTCTGAGTCCAGCCCAGTGTTCATATGATATGTTCTAGTACAGATTTTAAAATTAGGAAGATAAAATGAACCCTCATCTGATACCTCTGCCTATAGGAAACTGTTCTCTGTCTCCATATTGTCTTGATAGTGGCTTCCTGCCACAACACAGGTTATACATCAGAACAATCAAGTGCTGAGGCACAACCATTTCTTTCAGAGATACCCACAGCATTTCATGAACCACAGTCAAAGGTTTCTCTGTATTCTATAAAACACAGACTAATGTTCTTCTGAAATTCTTTGGAGCATGCCAATATCCAATGAATGTTCACAATTACTACCTCTTCCTTTCCTGAATCCAGCTTGAACATCTGGCATTTCTTGTTCTACGTAAGGAAGAAGCCTTTGTTGCATCACACTGGGCATCACTTTACTTGAATGGGAAATGAAGGTAATGGTCCTATATTTACTGCACTCCTTGGCATCTCCTTTCTTAATAATTGGGATGTATATCAACCACTTTCAGTCTGTAGGCCATTGTTTTATTTTCCATATTTGTTGACATATTCTTGTTAAAATTTTGACAAATTCAGTCTCTACAGCTTGAAAAATTTCTATTAGAATCGCATCTAACCCTGGTCATTTTTTCCCCCTAATACTTTCAGGGCAGGTTTCACTTCACTTTCCAGAATTACAGGTTCTTTCTCTTAATAATCTAATTCAAAGCTATCTGTCATACTTTTGTCTTTTCTGTATAGATTTTTCAGTATATTATTTCCACCTTCCCTTTATTTTTCCTGGTCAGATAATGTACTTCCTTAGTGGTCGTTCAGCCTTCTTATTCTAGGTTTGGATTTGCTTTTATTTCTTGAATCTTCTGATAGAGCTATCACTTGTTTTTCCTTTTGTATTGTTCTCTTCTATCTCTATTGTAAATCTCCAATTATAAATGTTGCATTCTAGTCTATTTGAGTTCACTAACACCAAACACTAGAATGTGCAGTTGTCCCATTTCTTGGTTTACCTTGGCTCATGCTTGTTACATTCCATTTCTAATGGCATGTGGTGTGCAGCATGTGCTGTATTTTCCTTTTGCCTTTGTACACATCAGCTGCTAGATGTCCTTCTGGCTTTGGTTTGGCTATGTCATAAGCAACAATACTATTTGTACTTGCTCTCTACTCTTCCCCATTAACCATTTGAGTGTTTTCTGACCTGGGAGTGTTATCTTTCAGCATTATCTGATATTTCATTTTCGACTGTCTCATCATAGGGTTTTCAAAGTAAAACAAAATTTAAAAAAATTTTAATTTAAAAATGCAGCAGTGGTTTACCATTGTATTCTGCTGTGCAGTGTATGGGTCCAAATCACATGTGTTTGGGTCCATAGTGTTGCAAATGCATTCAAAATGTAGGTGCTTCTGTGGGTAGCACAGACAGCTACACTAATACTAAACAAAATGGACTATGAGTCAAAGTCATTGCAACAGACAAAAAAGCATTATATGATGCTTTTTTGGTGATAAAAAGCATTATATGATGCTTTTATGATGATAAAAGGATCAACTCACTAAAAAGATATACTTGTAAGCATACACTTATACACCAAACATCACACTCAAAAGCATATCATGCAAACACTGACAAAATTAAATAGAGAAATAGACAGCTCTACAATAATACTAGGAGGCTTCAATATGACTTTAGTAGTGGATAAAAAACAGACAGAATATTAACAAGGAAACAGACTAATTGAACTTAACAAACATAAAAAACATGCAACAAAACAACAGCAGAATACATAATTTTCTCAAGTGCACATGGAACACACTCTAGGATAATTCCCATGTTAGGCAACAATAAATCTGAATACATTTTAAAAGACTGAAATCATATATGGTATCTTTTCTGATAATGGAATGAATCTAGAAATCAACACAGAAGGAAAACTGATGCAGCAAAAGAATACATATGTCAAATCAACAATTTAAATCTGCACCTTAAAGAAACAGAAAAAGAGTGACTAAACCCAAAACTACCACAGACCAAAATAATAAAGTTTAAAATAGACAAGATAAAATCAATAGAGAAAAATTGATAAGAACAAAGGTTGCTTCTTCAAAAAAAATCAAAGTTGACAAATCTTTAGGTAGGCTGAATAAGAAAAGAAAGATGAGTCAAATAACTAAGATCAAAAATAGAGTGGACAATACTACCAATTTTACAAGTAGTAAAAGGATTATAGGAGAGTACTATGAACAACTGTATATCAACAAATTAGATAACCTAGATGAAATGGATACAATCCTAGAAACACAATTCTAACAACTAATAAATATTGAAAATATTGATAATCTGGGCAGATCTGTAATTAATCAGGAGGTTTCATCAGTAATCAAGGCCCTCCCAACAACAACAAAAGAAAGGTCCAGGACCAGATGGACTCACTGTGAATTCTACCAAACATTTTTTTTTTAATATATTTTATTGATTATGCTATTACAGTTGTCCCATTTCCCCGCTTCTCTCCCCTCCACCCTGTACCCCCCTCCCACCCACATTTCCCCCTTTACTTCATGTCCATGTGTCATACTTATGAGTTCTTTAGCTTCTACATTTCCCGTACTATTCTTGCCCTCCCCCTATCTATTTTCAACCTACATTCTATGCTACTTATTCTCTATACCTTTTCCCCCTCTCTCCTCCTCCCACCCCCCTGCTGCTAACCCTCCATGTGCCCTCCATTTCTGTGGTTCTGTTCCTGTTCTAATTGTTTACTTAGTTTCTTTTGGTTTTGCTTTAGGTGTGGTTGTTGATATTTGTGAGTTTGCTGTCCTTTTACTATACATGTCTTTTCTTTATCTTCTTTTCTTAGATAAGTCCCTTTAGCATTTCATAAAATAAGGGCTTGGTGATGATGAACTCCTTTAACTTGACCTTATCTGAGAAGCACTTTATCTGCCCTTCCATTCTAAATGAGAGCTTTGCTGGATAGAGCAATCTGGGATGTAGGTCCTTGTCTTTCAGGACTTGGAATATTTCTTTCCAGCCCCTTCTTGCCTGTAAGGTCTCTTTGGAGAAATCAGCTGACAGTCTGATGGGAACTCCTTTGTAGGTGACTGTCCCCTTACCTCTTGCTGCTTCTAGGATTCTCTCCTTTGTTTTTACCTTGGCTAATGTAATTATGATGTGCCTTGGTGTGTTTCTTCTTGGGTCCAACTTCTTTGGGGCTCTCTGAGCTTCTTGGATTTCTTGGAAGACTGTTCCCTTTGCCAGATTGGGGAAGTTCTCCTTTATTATTTGTTCAAATACGTGCTCAATCTGTTGCTTTTCCCCTTCCGATTCTGGTACCCCTATAATTCGGATATTGGAACGTTTAAAGGTGTCTTGGATGCTCTTAATCTTTTCCTCAATTTTTTGAATTCTTATTTCATCATGCTTTCCTGCTTGGTTGATTCTATCTTCCTTCTGGTCCACTGTATTGTTTTGAGACTCAGATTCCTTCCTTTCACTATTGGCTCTCCTCCGCGTGTCTTCCTGCATCTGTTTTATGGTAATCTGCATTCTTTCATCTAGATTTCGTCCAAAATCCACCAGTTCCGTGAGCTTTCTGATCACCAGTGTTTTGAACTGCGCATCTGATAGATTGGCTATTTCTTGGTCGCTCAAAAGGATGAGTCCTGGGGGACTGATCTGCTTTGTTGAAAACATGGTGTGTTTTTTTTCCCCTGTCTCTCCTTTTTTTTTTTTTTTTTCCCGGTCTGGTTGCTCTTGTTACGGTGGTGGGCGGAGCCTTAGGTGCTCACCGGGGCTGGGCACCCCGGTCGCTAGATTGTGACGTTATATGTGGGGGCGGGGCGGGAGCGGGGCAGGAGAAAACAATGGCGGTAGTTCCGTTCCCCTGGACTCAGACCCTTGTCTGGGCTTCTGGGCCGCGAGTTCTGCCCTGGTCCACAATCGCTGCCCCTCTAGGTCTGCCAGCCTCAGCTTGCGTACTCAGGGATCACCACTGCCTTCTTACGCGCCCGATGGCTTTTGCGCTGATTTCGCGCCAAACCTTCCCCCGACCTCCGCGGGCCGCCGACCCGCGCCAGCCCCGCGCCCGCCGGCTCGTCTTCTCCTACCAGTCCGGATGAATGCGTCTACTTCAACTTCTTGGCTGCCCGACTCCCATTCAGACAAATCCTCTGCCGGATCTGGGTGTTATTCTGATAGTAAATTATTGTTGTAAATTATTGGTTTTCTAATCTTGGTTGTACGAGGAGGTACGGTGCGTCCACCTATTCCTCCATCTTGCCGGAAGTCCGGGCCAAACATTTTTTTTTAATTTCCCTTAACCTCTTCCAAAAAACTGAAGTGCAAAGAATGCTTCCAAACTCAATCTATGAGGTCAGTATTAATTTAATACAAAAGCCATATAACATCCAAAAATTAACTCAAAATGGATCAAAGATTTAAATGTCAGACCTTAAAACTATAAAACTCTTAAAAGAAAGCATAGGTGAAAAGTTCCATGACACTGGATTTGGCCATGATTTCTTGGGTATGACACCAAAAGCACAGGAAACAACAAAAAGGAGATGATTTGGACTTCATCAAAATTAAAAGCTTTTGTGCATCATACGATACTAACAACAGTACAAAGGCAACACATGGAATGGGAGACATGTTTGCAACTCATATCCAGAATATAGAAAGAACTCCTTCAACTCAACAACAACAACAAAAACAAAAGATAGCCAAAGGTCTTTAATAGACATTTGACCAAAGAAGATATACAAATGGCCAATAAGCACAGGAAAACATGTTCAGCATCACTACTTATTACGGAAATGCAAATCAAAACAACAATGAAATATCATCTCACAATCATTAGGATGGCTTCTATCAACAAAACACAAAATAACAAATGTTTCTGAAGATGTGGAGAAATTGTGACCCTTGTGCACTGTTGGTAGGAATGTAAAATGATGCTGCCTCTATGGAAAATAATATGTGGCTCCACAAAAATAAAAATAGAATTACCATATGACCCAGCAATTCCACTGGTAGATATAAACCCAAAATATTTGAAAGCAGGGACTCAAAGAGATATTTGAATACTTATGTCTGTTGCAGCATTACTCACAATAGTCAAAAGATAGAAGCAACCCTAGTGTCCATTGACAGATGGAGTAAGAAACAAATATGGTATATACATACAATAAAATATTATTCAGCCTTAAAAATTAATAAAGTTCTGACATATGCAACAACATAGATGAACCTTGAAGACATTATGCTAAGTGAAATAAGCCAGACACAAAAGGACAAATATTGTATGATACCACTTACATGAGGTACCTCGTATGGTCAAAGAGAGAAAATAAAATGGTATTTCCAGGGGCTACAGGAAAGGAAAATGGGTTGTTACTGCTTAACTACCCATATAATACCCAGTATTTCAGTTTTGCAAAAGAGTTTCAGAGATGGATGGTGGTGATGGCTGCACAACAATGAGAATATACTTAATGCCAATGAACTGTACACTTAAAATAGTTAATTAAGATGACAAATTTTATGTTGCATCTTACCACACTTTTTAAATTGGGGGGGCAGGTAAAAAGGGAAATACTTTCTCAGACAAACAAAAACTGACGGAATTTATTGCTAGTAGAGTTTCCTTGCAAGAAGTGTTGAAAGTTTTCAGAGATTAAAAAAAGATATAGGTCAGAAATTCAGATGTACAAGAGCATGAGGAAAGGGATAAGTAAAAGTAAAATCAAGCCATTTATTTTCCTTATTCTCAATAACCTAATGAAGAACTGTTCAAAATAATAACAGCAATAATGCATTGAATACAGCTTATGGACAAGTGAAATGAATGACAGCAATGTTATAAGGGGCAGAAGGGATGGATTAGAATACTCTGTTATAAGGTATCTCCATTATTTGTGAAGCATTATAGTGTTATTTTAAAGTGAAATTATATTAAAGGCATACTGTAATTCTAGGACAACCACTTTTAAAATTAAAGAAATATAATTGATATGCGAAGAGAAGAAAATAAGTAGATCATACAAAATGCTCAATCAAAACCAAAGAAGGCAGAAAAGTAGGGGAAGATTTTTAAATGAAAATAAAGACATGCAACAAATACAAGAGAGCTACATATATGATAGCTATAAATCCATTAACCCAACTACATCAATAATCACTTTAAATAAAATGTTAATGGTCTAAATGTAACAATTAAGAAACAGACCTGACAGAGAGGGTAAGAAAAAAAAACCCCAACAACTATAAGGGGTCTACAAGAAACCTACTTTAAATATAAACACACAAATTAAAAACAAAGGGATCTAACTGACATGTATAGAGGATTTCACCAAGCAGCAGCAAATACATACTCTTCTCAAGTTCACATGGAGCATTTACCAAGATGGACCACACTCTGGGCCATAAAATATACCTTAACAATTTAAAGGAACAGAAGTCATACAAAGTTTGCTTTTATACCACAACAGAATTAAACTAGAAATCCATAATAGAAAGCTGAAAAATCTTAAATATGTGAAGTTTATTAAATAAACACTAGTTGTAAATAATGTATAGGTCAAGAAGACATCTCAAAAGCAATTTAAAATATTTTGAATCAAATAAAAATACAGCTTATCAATCTTGGTGCTATGCAGCAAAAGCAGGACTCAGGAAGATTTATATTATTGGGTGCATATATCAGAGAAAATATCTAAAATCAATAATCAAAGCTTCCACCTTAGGATTTCAAAAAAAGAAAAACTTCAATCCTAAGCAAAGAGAAGAAAAGAAATAATTAATGGACCACAAATTAATGAAATTCAATACAGAATACCAACAGAGAAAAGTTAATGAAACCAAAGACTGGTTCTTTGACATCTAACCGGATTAAGTAAAAAAGGGAAGAGACAATTATGAAAAGTTAAAGGAAAGAACATTCAAAAATCAATTAACATAACACTTTATATCAATGGCTGAAGAAGAAAAATCTTACGACCATATCAATAAAGAAAAATCATTTCAAAAATTCAACAATCTTGAAAAAAACTCAGCAAACAAGGAAGAGAGATAGGTATGATAGAAAAAAAATCTGAATATTGGATGCCTCTGGGGATGGGGGCAGGGAAACTTTTGGATGTGATGGTTATGTTCATTATCTTGATCATAATGACAGTTTCCCAAGTGCGTACGTGTCAAATTTATCATATTGTAGACTCTAAATCTGTACATTTTACTATGTGTCAATTTTAACTAAATAAAGCTGTTACTATATAGTTAACAACAGAATCTAGATTGTGGGTATATGGTTATGGGCTGTAAAACCTTATAAAATTGATCTATGTTTGAACACTTTTCATAATAAAATGTTCCCTTTCAACTCTAAAGTTCTATGAAATTATCTTAGAACATAAAGGTAAAAATAAAGTTTAAAAATTTAAATTGATAATTACCACTAGACTATAACAATCATTTGTGTGATTTCACAGTATATTTCTATCACAGAGTAATGCCTTAAAATCAGGAATTATGCCCTAAGCAAATGTTGATCTTCCTATAGAACCACTGGTACATTGCTGGTATGCAGTTAAGTGGCCACTGAACATGACTATTATAAAAAGAACACTGAAAGATTAACAAACATCAACAAATATTTCAAAACCAGAATGTGAACATTAAGAACAAATATGTTAGGCATAACAAAAAATTTGCAAACTTGACCAAATATTTTAATTTTAAAGAAAACAAGAGAAAGAAGAAGGAAGACTACACAGTAGTCCCTACCTATCCTAGATTTCCTTTTCCTCAGTTTCATTTACCTGCAGTTCCAGTTACCAGTGTTCAACCATGATCTGAAAACATTAAGTGAACAATTCCAGAAATAAGCATTCCTAAGTTTTAAATGGTGCATTGTCCTGTGTAGCATGAAGAAACCTCACGCAGCCCTGCTCCAACCCTCCTGGCACCGTCCCTTTTTGTTCAGTGTATCCACGCTGTATAGGCTCCTCACCCATTATTGTCTCTTTGTGGCCAGCTAGGTTATCAAATTGACTGTCTTGGGATTGCAGTGTTTGCATTCAAGTAACCCTTATTTTTCTTAATAATGGCCGCAAAGCATAAAGAACAGTGATACTGGCAGCTCAGCCTCCTTTAAGTGAAAAGGTATATAGGCATAGGAAAAAATATAGCATATATAAGATCAGTACTCTATCTGTGGTTTCTGGCACCCACTGGGGGTCTTGGAACATATACCTTGTGGATAAGGGGAGATTACTGTAATAAGAGGAGTATATAAGTTCAGATGCTCCCCGTGTTATAAATGATCATTTTATCACACAAGCCACCCTTAACTACTGCTTCTGCCTCTGAATTTCTATTACTTTTGCCCTGAAGTACTCTTTAAGGGCACCTAGAGGTACAAAGCAATCCTGAGTCATTTGTTACAAAAAAAAAAAAAAAAAGGAAGAAAAGATTGTGGTGTTCTACTCCAGATAAATTAACTATATACTAACAGCTTTATTAAGTTAAAAATGACATATAGTAAAATGCAGCCTAACTCTTAAAAGAAGTGTGAAATGTTAAGATTGCTTTAGAAAGTTGAAAGATAAATCTCAGATGAGTCTATGAAGCACTACCACCTCCCTAAGTAGTTTGTATATAAGAATAGAAATTGGTATATGGTGTAGAAAAAGTATACTTTTGCATTGAAAGTAAGAACAAACTGACAGTAATCAGAGGGAAGGTGGGAGGGGACAATGGGAGGGAAAATGGGAAGGGTTTTCAAGAACATATATAAAGGACACATGGACAAAACCAAAGGGGGGCAGAATCAAGGGTGGGAAGGGGAGATGGCTGGGGTGGGGGGAAGTGGTGGCAGGAAAATGGAGACGACTGTACTTGAACAACAATAAAAAACGGGGGGAGAACAAGTATACTTTACCAACATCCAAATTTGCCAAGACTTGAGATAAAGATCAATTAATTTTCCCCTCCTACAAAATTAAAGCTTTCTTGCACTTAATCTACTTAATCTATAGGACTCAGTATAGCAGCATTGTTCTACTCCATTATAGTTAAATCTGTTTTTGGAAACTCACCACTCATATGTAACAATGCTTCTAATGAAAAATGGATTCTAATTTCCAAAAACTATCTGAGAAACAAATATTCAGAGTACTACCCATAATTAAGTTTGGAACCATCCGTGTGACTCCTGAATACTAATTAATACTATTAATATGCTAACAGTAAAATTAGCTGGATTCTTACAGAGAAGCCTACCAAAAGCATAAATTTAAAACTAATAGATCTTTCTGACATTAGACCATAAATATTAAGTCCATAACCTTAACATTTTTCCAAGGTAGCATCTATTTATAGTTTCTAGCATTGAAATTTTCAAAGAATGCTTTTTAAATCCTCTAAATTTATGAAATATTACTTTTTAAATTCTCAAAAGATTTTTAAAAATTTCCAGCTATTATTTAAAGCTTTATTTTTCAAAATATAACCAACCACCTACAAGTAAAACACTGACATGTTATTTTAAAATTTGAAAAACACCAAAGCTAGAGGGATCAAAGGACCTGATTTCAAGACTATATACAGCTAGTTATCAAGGCAGGTGTGGTATTGGTAAAAAGATGGCCACACAGACCACTGAGACAGATTACAATCCAAAAAATAAATCTACACAATATAAAGTATATTGATATTTACAAAAATGCAGATACTCAATAGAGAAAGAATATTTTCAGTCAGTGGTGCTAGAACAATTAGACATTTGCATCCACAAGCAAACAAATGAATCTCAACCTTCAGCTATACCATACCTTATACAAAAATAGATCAGAAATCTACTGTAAAATATTACATTATAAATTTTTAGGAGAAAAATCTTTGTGACTTTGGGTTAAGCAAAGGTTTTGTAGATGTACGTGAAAAGCATGACTCAAAAAAATTTTAATCTACTGGACTTGATCAAAATTTAAAACTTTTGCTTTGTAAAGACAAACTTGGGAAAGAGTGGGAGAACATATTTTCAGATCACATATCTGACAAAGGACTTGTACCCATAATATCTAAAGAGCTCTCAACAATGGACAATAACAAAACAAACACTATGGAAAAGAGTTTGGCAGTTCCTTAAAAAGTCGTATCACTTTGTAATTCCACTTCTAGGTATATACGCAAGAGAATTTAAAACATGCCTATAAAAAACTTATACGTAAGTGCTCAAAGCAGTACTCATAAAAGTCAAAATGTAGGAATAACTTAAATGTTCGTCAACTGAATGAAGGATAAACAAAATGTGATGCATTCGTACAATGGAATATTGTTCAGTCTTAAAAGGAATGAATACTGATCCATGCTTATAACATGGATGAACCTTGAAAACATGTTAAGTGAGAGAAACCAGAAATGAAAGGCCGCTTGTATTGTATGATTCCATTTAAATGAAATGTCCAGAACCATAGAAATGTCCAAATCCATAGAAACAAATCAGATTAGTGGCTGCTGAAGGAAGGGAAGAGGAAGACTAAGAGAGATTTGTAGCAACTATTTAATGGGTATATTGTTTATCTCAGGGTTGAAAATGTTCTAGAATTAGATAGTGTTGATAGTTGCACAATTTTGTGACTACCCTAAAAAAACACTTTTCATTTTAAAAGTGTGAATTTAATATGTGAATTAAATATCAATAGAAAAAGAAAAATTAAATAAGCAAAAGATTTGAACAGATACATCAATGGAAATACACAAAGAACAAATAAGAACAAGAAGCTCAGTATCTTTAATTAATAAGGAAATAAAAATTAAACCCATAATGCTTTATCACTATATACCTATCAGAATGGCCAAAAAAAGTTTAAGCAACAATACTAAGTGCTAGTGAGGGTGAAAAGCAACTAAGCACTCATACAACACTGGTGAGGTTGGAAAATGGTACAGCCACTTTAAAAAGTAGTTCCATCACTTCACATAAATTAAATATCCAATTACCATATGACCTCAAAATCCCACTCTTAGGTAGTCACACAATGAAATAAAAATTTATGTTCACACAAAAACCAGTACATAAATGTTTATAGCAGTTCTTCACAACTGCCAAAAACTGAAATGTCCTTCAACCCCTGAATAAACATTTACAGTATAACCACACAAAATACTACTAAAATATATATATAAGAATGAAACACTGGCCCTGGCTGGCATAGCTCAGTGGATTGAGCACGGGCTGCAAACCAAAGTGTTGCAGGTTCGATTCCCATTTAGGGTACATGCTTGGGTTGCAGGCCATGACCCCCAGCAACTGCACATTGATGTTTCTCTATCTCCCTCCCTTCCCTTTCTAAAAATAAATAAATACAATCTTTTAAAAAAAAAAGAATGAAACACTGATGGCATGCAACATATGGGTGACTCTCAAATTCATTTTATGTAAGTTAAATGAAAGGAATAAAACTAAGTAAAAGATGACAGACCCCAAAAGCTACATACCACGTATTTCCATTTGCATGGCACTCTAAAAAAGGGAAACCGTGGAGTTGGAAATAGATCAGTGGTTCCCAGGAGGAGGGGTAGAGACTGGGTGGGATGGATTGCCAAAGGGCAGCAGAGAGAATTTGGGGGTCTTGTTGGAATTCTTCTGTATTGTGATTGTGATGGTGGCTACATGCCTCTTTGCATTTTGACAAGACAGATGGAACTATATGTCATGAGAGTAAATTTTATTATAGGTAAATTTTAAATAAACAATCATGGGATAAATCACACCCACACAAACCTCCACCTGGTATACAGAAGGAAACTGCCTCTATAAATCAAAGTACACCATAAAATATTTTCAAGGCTCCCACCACTGAGGTAGGTGGAAGCACGTTTTGTTATTTTAACTTTGCAAATGAGAAGCCGGACAGATTAAACAATATCCAAAAGGACCTAACACTTATGTCCTCAGTTCTTGTAGTTCCACTCTCTACCACAGTTCTAGGTACATTAGTAAGTAACAAGAGGTCTTCTTACTCTTCTTTATCAAACTAAATTACCTATGTCATAAAAGACAAAAAATCAAGAAAAACAAGTATTTTAGAAGAAGCCTGAAAGTGTGTGCATATTCAAGAACAAATTATTTTTAAAAATATATATATATACTATTTACACAAAAAACCCAAACGTCGTTTGGTCTGGGAGATTCATTTCGTAAAGATAAGGAATCTAATTTCTAGCGGGTGTTCAAAATAAAAGGTATAATACAGAAACAGACGGAAGCATTAAAAATGAGGCTGCTAATTAGAGCACTAAAGTAAACAAATACAAAGTAAAGCTTAGGTCCTTCATTATCTAGGCAACGTTAAGGGCAAGTTAGTCCCCGTCTTTGCACACTTGCACCTCGTTTCTTTAAAAATTCAGTCACTCGCTCTGACCCACAAAACCCCAAATGTAACACATTCCAGAGCCAGGCTGTGCACTGAAAACGCATGACCCAACCGTTGGAGTTATTATGCACAGGAGTTTCGCTTTTTGTTATCAGCCGAATCCAGGAGAGCAACCCGGAGTCCGAGTGGTGTGGCCCAAGAAAACATCCCGGTTTGGCTACCTGCGGAGGCTGGGGAAGGAAAGAGGAGGGCGTTTGGGGTGACAGCGTCTTGCCTTCACGTGCAAGGCAGCGTGCGACACTCCGTGGGCTCTCCGTCACAAGCCAAGGGAGAGAAATGACACGGATAAGACCAAGCCCAGGTGCCTCTGGTTGCCTCCCCTCGTCCAACACAGCAGAAGCCGGACCACGAGGGCAGGAATTTGAACTCCAGACCCTTGGAGTCCTCTAGAGCACCCTCAGCCGCTGGCCTCGGAAAAAGGGGACCTCTTCATCCAGCAACCATGACCCCATCCCCTACACACAAAAAATAAACTGGCGGGCGGAGGCCCGGAACTGCCGCCCGCTCTACGTAATTTGACCCCGAGGAGGGCGGTGGCAGGTGTCTACGCCCGGCAAGCCACGGGCCCGAAGCCCCAAGATGGTAGGGCCCGGCTCCAGCAATAAATAGTCGTGCGAGAGGCAAGACTGAGGGACAGCGGCGGGTTCGTTACCTCCCCAGATGCCCAGAGAGAGCTGGGACTTGTCCAGGTTCACCACATAGTCCCCCAAGAAGCGGTTCAACACATCCACGACCACCGACTCGAACACCATTTTCCTCAGCGGTAGTGGACTCAGAGGCCAGCCCCCCGCACGCCTTCCTCTTGTGCGGGCCCTCCGGTACCCGTCCCGCGAGACCGGCTCGGTATACTGGCTCTTGCGCGGCTCTGACAGTAGCGTAACCCGTGCGGGACGCGCAGCCCCGCCTCCAGCCGGACATCGGGGAGGTGGCCTCTCCAGCGACGCGTGCGCAGCTCGGGCTGGAGGGCGGAGGCGGAGCCAGGAGCCGACCAGGGAGCACCAGCCAGACCGGGAGCCAAGGTGTCTGGGCCGCCGGCTCTTGGACCCTTTCCGGTCGGTTGCTGTGCCCGACTCTTTTTTCCTGGTGGGCCCACCTCCTCCCCCATCGCCTGGCAACGGGGTCAGTAGCCTGAGCTTCGGAATTTTTCCGCCCCCGCCCCCACCTGGAGACCAAAGTCCAGGTTGGCTTCGAGAGCGGGGGCGGGGCGGTTACGTACAACAGGGAAAGGCCCACCCCTAGTCGAGAAGAAATCCCTCCCACCAAACACGTGGGCCTAGAGATCTTGCGCTTAATAAAGCAGGGGGGAGGGGCGGGTGGGGTTTTCGCTTTTAGGCGGGAAGTTTTGCGATGGTTTTTCTAGGTAGCACCCCTGCGATGTTACAGGTTGGGAAGGCAGGGGCTCCTGGCCTTGTCGGCTACCAGGGTCCCGCCAACCTGCAACTACTTTACCCCATTTTCTGAGGGCTTGGCGGGGACTTAACTGTGGGTCACTTAACTTCCCGTGCTGCAAACCACAAATTCGTGGTTGCTATTCTGGTCCCCTTTCCCTGCATCTGAGATGACGCTCTTTTGATCAAAAACGCTGAGCCACCTTTCATGTCATAGAGAGTTTCTTCAAATTTGAAGTTAGAGAATCACCCCAAGAATTAGAACTAACTAAAGTTTGTGAGCAAGGTCCCAACCTTGGTCGAGAATTGGTGTAGAAATTTGAATGAACTTTCAAAAGTTGACCAAAAGACAGGAACAAACATTTCCTAAAAAGGATATACACAGGGCACATAAGCATATCAAAATATGTACGCTATTAGCCAATGAAGAAATGAAAAAGCCACAAATAAGTGAGGTATCACTGTCACTACATACCCATCAAAATGGCTAAAAAAGAAAAGGTGATAATGCCAAATGCTAGTGAAGACACAGAGAAACTGGATCATTCGTGCATTAGTGGGAGTGTGAAATGGTACAGCCACTCTGGAAAATTTGGCAGTTTCTTAAAAAAAAAAATTAAACACCTGTCTACCATACAAACCAGCAATTGTATTTCTGAACATTATCGTAGAAAAATGAAAACCTTGTATTGTAAAAAATGAAAACACACAAAACTTGTATATACGAGTGTTTATAGTGGCTTAATATTCATAATAGGCAAAAACTGGTAACAACTCAAATGTTTTTGAACAGATGAATAGCTAAACAAATTGTAGTACATCCTTACCATGGAACACTACTCAGCGATAAAAAGTAATTAACTATTGATTCATGCAACTACTAAGGCGGATCTCAGGGCATTATGCTGAGTGAAAACTGTATGATAATATTTATCAAAAATTCTTAAAATAACATTTATAGAGATAGAAAACATTAGCAGTTGCCAATGATTAGGTATGGGGAGGAGGGATGGATAGCAGGGAGTAACTTTGTGTTTACAGACCACTTCTGTATCTTGATTGTGGTAGTGGTTACATAAAATTGCATTACACTATACACACACACACACACACACGCACACACACACGAGTGCATATAAAATTGGTGAAATCTGAGTAAGTTCCCATGTTTTTATTTCCTGGTTTTGATACTGCACTATAGTTATGCAAGGTGTTATACTTTCGGGAAACTGGGTTAAAGGTACATGGGACCTCCCTATATATTTTTTTGCAAGTTCCTATAAGTCTATAGTTATTTTGAAATAATTTTTTAAAGTCTCTGCTAATTTTGGGCTTAAAAGGAGGTGCCCCTGAGCATGAGATGAGCCTGAAAGATGAGATTCTAATCTACACGATGCTTTAATATCCCTGTGCATGGTACTTGGCAAAATATTCAAAAAGGAAAAGGATTTGTATGTGATACCTTACCAGAATATGTTAAAATATCAATTACTCTGTAAACATCAAATATTAGGGGAAGATAGATGTTTAATAAGGGATTTTCACACACCTCCTTCTGGTTCAAAATATCTAAAATGACTGAGCGCTTCCCCCCATAAAGCAGAGTCCCAAATGCTGATGTCCATCAGTGTTCACTAATTCCAGATTTTCATATGACTGATTGCTTGTCATTCAGGTTTCCATCCAAATACCACCTAATCGAAAAGGTCCTTCCTGACCTCTCAGTTCCAACCAGCCAGCATTCACACTGTCATATTCACCTTATGATCTTCATTTCATTTATCACTCTCTGAAATTATCTTCCATACGGGCTTTTAAAATGTCTGTCTCTCCCACCACTGCCACTACTAGAACAGGGAGCTAAGGTATCTAATTGACTATCGAATGTCCAGTACCTACTTGAGCACCTGACACAAAACAGGTTTTCAATACATATTTGTTGAAAGAATGAACAAATGTTGACTATGAAGCCACACCCAACTTTCATAAGACCACACATACCACCAGAGAAGTAGATTAATATATTAAGACCTACTCAAGGAGAGACTACTCAGCAGGGGAAAAAAAAAAAGAAAGAGAGAGAGAAAGAAAAAAAAGGAAAAAGAAAAGAAACCCCAGAGGCTGTGATTGTGGAGTGAAGGTGTAGCCCCAGGAGCAGGGACATTGGAAGCTTGGCTGGGGCCTACCACTGCAGTGCTGTGAGAGGCAGGTATGGTACAGAGAGCAAGAAATGAGGCACATGTAAGGCAAGACTCTAGATCCAGAATTAAGGTCCCTTTGGCAGGGCTGAAGTGAATCCAGGTCCAGGGAGGCCAATCTACCATAATCTCAAAAGAGCACCCAGAAGGATCCTTCAAAAAGGTAAGTCATATTGTGTCACTTATGTGCTCCAAAGCTGCCCACATCACCATGGTAATGGCCACAGCCCTTAACAATGGTAGATAAGGCCCTACCTAACCAGTCTTCCTCTTTACCCTGCCCTTATCTAGAACGCTCTTTCCTCAAATATTTGCATGACTCATTCCCTCTGTCTAAGCTCTCCTGTCTTTTTTCAGCCCTTCCCTGAACAGCCTGGTTAAAATTGATACCCGCTCTCTCCCCACCCCTCAGCTCTCCTATTACCTTCCCTGCTTAATCTTTCCTCAGAGCACTTACCACCTAACATGCTAGGCTTTTTACTTATTCATTTCTTGTCCATCTATCTCTCCCCACTATAATATATATAATAGAATGTAAGCTACTCAAAGAGAAATCAATATTATTATTTTACTCATGGTTCTATCCTCTGTGCCAAGAACAGGTTGAATACTCACATTGTTGTTGTGGAAGGCAGGCAAATCATATCTGCTAGTTATTCAATTATTGTCAATCAGCGCCAAACCTACCCTTCTACATTCTGCTGTACCATGTGGGGGCAAACCACATTCACTTCCCACAGCTGGCTTCTAGTTAGGCTTTGCCAAGAGGGGGCAGCAAAAGGACTGGAGAAGGAAGAAGGGACTTGCTTGTTTCTGTTCTTTATGGGGCTTTCTGTCTACTTCCTTTTCCTGTGAGCATTGCCCCAGCAACCATTCTTCACCCAGGCATCTGCAGTTCCTTAGCAGCACCTGAATCTGACTTATGTTCTCCCTCACTTGCACAATTAGCACCATTGCACCATCTCAGAGGCAGCAGAACCAACTTCATCATCTCCCCAGATTGAAACACCTAGCCAAGTAGCCCCCTCCTTCAACCTCTGAGCTTCAAAGCCCAAGGCTTCTCTTCTAAGTTCCCAGGTCTGTTCCTTTGCTCATTCAACATGTTGAGTTATATTCGCTTCCTGCAACAACTAACTGGGCAATACACTAGAGTGCTTTTCTTCACTCTTTCACTACTTAACAATTTTATACCTTGTTAACACGTCTCTTGTATGTATCTTTCTATCGGAGCATGCATACTCCAATATGCTCCAAAGCAGTCAGTATGAGCAGTGGGAGTGAGGGGAGACAGACGTTGGTCTGAGAGAGGGAATCAGCAGTGTCAAAGAGAGTAAATGCAAATTGTGGGTGAGGACAGGAGCCAGACTTAGGGCCAGAGATCGAATTAAGTGTCAAGACTGGCAGCAGCTGCCAGTCTAGAATGAGTCCAAGGATCAAGGGCTAGGATAATCAAGAACAGGTCAGGCAGTGAAGTGTGAGGTGGACACAAGAAAGGATTCAGGAGACAGGCTACCCACATGAAGTGCTGGGGGTCTGTGCTTAATGGTCCTTTGGTGCAAGGGCAGTAGGGTTAGGTGGCTCACTATAAGCTGATATCAGCCCCTTCCTCATTTCTTCAGTCCAGCTCCCAATTCCTGAGCCAATCTTGATTTAAAAAGAATTTCTAAGTCCTACCAGATATGATCTCTCTGCCTAACTGAACTTTTGAATATTGACAATTATCTCAATTTCCTGCTTCTATTCTCTTTCCTCATTTGGGGAACCACTGACTGAACTGGAGGCTGTGTGACCGGGGGTGTGGGTATGTGTGTCTTTCCACAGAAGCTGAGCATCTCAGTGTGTACTTCCAAGGCCAGCTCCTGTCACTCTGCCTTACCTACCCAATCCATCTATTAATGCAAATAATTTGAAACATTCAGGTAGGAGACACTGACCAGTGTGAAAGTTGACATAAGTGGAAGCAGTATAAAATGGAACCAGAGCAGCCTTTCCAGAGGAGCTGTCTTGCATGTCTTGTTCCTTGAATCTTTGGACTGGTTGAATTGGGCCAGACCTTCAGAATAGACCAAACCAATATTGTCTTAAAACAATTGTTTGTAAAGCCAGCAGGAAAACAGATATCCTGATCCTAAGGACCGATGATTATGGATTCTCTACCTGAAGATAGAATCAGTAACCAACCATGTATAGGTAAAGAGTAACAGCTTATTAGCACCAATAGGGATTCCTTTCTTCTATTCGTGTAATTAGTTGTTTCCGTTTCTCATAAAAACCCTTTGCCTGCACCCTTGGACCATTCTTTGGGTTTCTGCCTGAATCTGTGCTTCCAGATTTGCAGTTCTTTGATCCCAAACAAATACTTATTGCCTCACATCTCACCTTTTGTCAATTTGGGGTTAACAGATGGAGTGGGATGGGAAAATTCAGAGTGAGAGAGCAGCCAGGAGGCCTTTGTCAAGATTTAAGCAGGAGATGATTGTAAATCTCAACTAGATCATGGCAATTTAATTGAATAGAAAAGCATAAATGAAATGAAGGTCATAAAGGTAGAATCTATGAGCCTTGGAAATTAATTAGGTAAATAAAATAATCCCAAGATTGTGTCATTCATAGTAATTGGAATGTAAAAACAAGGTACTGGTTTTATAGGAGATAAAGAGGAGTTCCAATTTGGGGTGGGTCCATAAGATTTGAAATCTAGGGGAAAATATCCAGGACACAGTGTGATTTGTCTAGTGATATAAATTAAGAAAGGAGGTTACAGTGAGACTAGAACAAGAGATGGAATCTTAAGGGCTCACTACAAAGAAGCGATTATCCATACTCAATGTGTAGATGACACTGGTAGTAAAGAAATGTAGAGAGAGAAGAGCAGACCAAGGATTGAACAGTGAAGAAACATTCTCATTCAGGGGAGAGTCAAATGGACATGAGAGAGGAGGCCTAGTACAGGAGTCAGTGCACTTGAAGTGGGATGACACAGAAATCCAAGAAGAATTTCTAGGACGAAAGGGTGGTCAACAACATCAAAATTGTAGAGATGTCAGGAAAGATAAAAACTGTGAAAACTCAACCAAATTTAGCTACTAAGGAGTACTTGCAAAGTCTTTTTTTAAAAAATATTTAATTATAGATGGGAAGGGAAGGACAAAAGAGAGAGAGAAACAGGATTGGTTGCCCCTACGAGGGGCCAAACCTGCAACCCAGGCATGTGCCCTGACTGAGAATTGAACTGGTGACCTTTTGCCTTACAGGACGACACCCAACCAACTGAGCCATTCCAGCTACGGTATACTTGCAATGTCTTTTGATTTACCAACTAAGAGACATCTAACCAAAGTAATTTTAAAAGAGTAGATTTTAATCAAATTGTTACTAGGAAATTTGAAGCTTATATTTAGCAGTAGTATGTTTTAATTTTTTTAGAAAATTAAATTCAATTCCCAGCCAGGGCACATGCCTGGGTTGCAGGCCACGGCCCCCAGCAACTGCACATTGATGTTTCTCTCTCTCTCTCTTTCTCCCTCCCTTCCCTGTCTAAAAAATAAATATAAATAAATAAATCTTAAAAAAAAAGAAAATTAAATTCATGTTGATATTTATCAAGTACTTACATATACCAGTTCCTTTGATATTAAAATAGATACTCATTTCCAATGAGGTTTCATTAACTCAATAAATGCTCACATTATTTTTGTATTTTTGCAGTATTTAAGTTCTTCTTGTCCTAGTATATGCTTTTATCATCACAATATAATGTCATTCCTGGTAAGAATCTTAACTGATCCAGAAATAAACCAAACAGTCACCTCCACATATCCTATTTTCTGGCTGCTTTAATCACAGTTTGTCCCGGCAGTCTTTATTTAACAACTACTTGCCTGGAGACAGTCTAATCTATAAATAGATATCGAAAAAGCTATATATGAAACTGTTTCTAACCTTATGTAAATCTATAAATCTTGACAATATATACCATTATAACACCATAAGCATGTCTGTGAGGTCCTGGGAAAACAAATTCCTCAAATACACGTGCACACACAGGTGTGATATAGAAGTATTTATAATGTGCTCTAATATTTTGATAATTTTATCCATGTCATGTATAGCTTATGTACTTTATATATTTAATTCACATGTATTACATATGTGTATATAGAATTCACATATAGTACCACAGGTGAAGAATAGATTTTTAATAACAAAAAAGATTACTGGCAGTGTGTTTTTATTTGAAATATTTGGTGTAATATAACAATTACTTAAGTAAAACCTGTAATGTCTAAAATTTTCTATGTTCATATTTTATAAGATCTTACTTCCCAAAGAGCACAAAGAATCTCTTCTTTGAAAGTAATCATGATATTTTTCCATTTCTAATAAAAGCAGCCTTCATCAATTAGTTATCACATTTTTAGTGTTCTTAGGTTATACACTGTGCTTTTTATAGCCAAGGAAATTCTGAGTCAGATGCACTAATTTTGTTTAGTTAACCCTAAATTAGTGGAGTCAGACATCAACTACTGATTCAAACTTCTTTAGTTTTCCCTTTTAGAGGAATTTATAAGAGCACCATCTAGTGGAACTTTTTCACATAAAATTCATCCAAATTAGTCTTTAAGTTGAAGCAATAAATTTTAAACATTTTCTTTTTAAATGATAGCGATTATAAATTAATTCTTATATATTTTCTAAAATAAATTCTAAATATATTTTCAATTAAACTTCAGATTAGAAAATCAAAGTTAATAATTAATTTGACATTTAACCACATTTTAACTACTGAATTGATTTTTCTCCCCTGAGTGTTAATTATAACATATTAAAGATTTTATTACTTTTTGCCCTGGCTGGCATAGCTCAGTGGATTGAGCACGGGCTGTGAACCAAAGTGTCGTAGGTTCGATTCCCAGTCAGGGTACATGCCTGGGTTGCAGGCCATGACCCCCAGCAACCGCACATTGATGTTTCTCTCTCTGTCTCCCTCCCTTTCCTCTCTGAAAATAAATAAATAAAATCTTAAAAAAAAAGATTTTTTTTCATTACTTTTCATGCAGGTACATATTTTTTAAAAAGATCTGGTTGCAATTTGATGTTATTGATTAAAAATTTGGCTTTGTTCCCCTGTCCATCCCCCCCCACCCCCGCAACATTTTTTGTTAATGGATCAGTTCCTAAACAAAAGTTTAATTCTCCTCACTGGCCATGGCAAGCATCTGAGCTTGTCTTTGGAGAAATTCAAAAGTTTTAAGTATAGAATTATAATTTATCTTTTAGTGGCAATACCTAGTACAAACTATTTGACTTTTACCTTAATTGCATAAAGTTCATCATTACATTGGGTATGAAAAGACAAACACAGTGAGTGCCTCAGCTTGAAACACTGACTCCATATCAGACTGGAGGTCCTGTGAACAGTCAGAGCAACAAATGAAGGCTGTGTGTCTTTTCCATACTGGAAACATGTAAAAGTGGTCATGCAACCATACTGGCTGATGGGAATACAGGTTTGTAGCTTCCAGCTGAGTTTTCTTTTCACTATAGGCTTATTCCCTTATTTCATTAATTTTTGTTGTTGTTCTTGTAGCCTCTACTCATCAAATTCCCTAAATGATCCTTCCTCACATTAAGGTGTCTCTTCAAATATCTCTTAATCAAAGAGGCTTTCCTTGACCATTCTGTCAAAAATAGCACCAACCATCCTTCCACCCATACCTCACCACTTGTAACAGTACTTATCACCACCTCTCATAATACATATTTGCTTATTTTCTGTATCCCTTTGAAGTAATTTCAACATTAGCTCTATTATTTTATCCATCTCCAGCTTGTTATTAAATTTTGTATTATGGGTGGTGCATCCAGCTCAAATCTTTGAGTCTATGTTCAGTTGTGTGCCTTGCTTAGGCCAATGAGATATTAACAGATATCATGCAAAGAGAGCCTGCAAACCGTTTGCACCACTGGGCCCATTCTCTCCCTCATAGCCCGTGCAATGAGAACGCATGTGGTCCAGGCTACTAGGGGGGGAGCAATACACAGGGCACTGCCTGGTCACCAGAGTTGCCCCAATAACCCCAACTGGCCTAGTTAAGCTACCTCTCAGTCTTATCTTTGGAAAACTCTAATAATAAACTTGGTTTTAAAGACATTGTTTAGGTGTAGTTTGTTATACAGCAACAATTTGTATACCTTCCCCTAGAATGCAAACTTCCTGAATGCAGGAAACTCATGTTTTGTTATTGCCACAACCCTAGTATCCAGCATTGTACCTGACAAGTAAGTATTTGTTGAATAAGTGAATGCATTGGGGATAGGTAGGCCATACACTACAGCTGAAGTAATAACTTTTATTATGGTCTATCTTTACTTTATTTAGGGATAGAGTCAATGACATGGAAAGAAATAGATAGGTTACTTATCCTACAGGCAATTCTAAAAAGTATTATTTCTCTCAAACAAACTTTTGATAAGTATTAAGGACTAGTGAGTTCAAGGTTATGTATTGGAGTTCAAGGTTATGTATCTGAGTTCAAGGATATGTATCTTACCAAATATTTTAAGTGTAACAATTTTAAATGCACAGTAAAATTCTATAATAACAAGCTCAAATGAAGTGGTGGTATGACTGGCTTCCTTTTGTGATGATCGAGTAACCTGATAACAAAGTTTAAGAAAGCCATCCCATCTTTACATAGGGGTGGGCTCAGGGTACACATTCTGATAAAGGAATCATTTTGAACTTTAAAAGGAAGATGATTATATAAGCAAGACACCCAAGTTCTGTGCCAAAGAGCATGGCTGTAATATTTTAGCCTGAAATGTATTTTTTAGGAGGTATTACCAACTGTAATACCCAAGCTGCTTTTTAAACACTCTAATAATTAAATGTCTAATTTTAAGAATTATTTCCCCAATCCAAGTTAAAGAAAATGTATTGCCTTGCATTACAAAATTATTAGCTCTAAGCCAACATTTTATCTAACATTAATATTAACATTTTGGGTTGGATAATTCTTTGTTATAGAGGATTTCCAGTGCATTTTAGGATGTTTAGCAGCACCCCTGGTTTCTATCCAATGTCTTGAGACATTTCTAAATGTCCCATGAGGAGCAAAATCCCTTTTTGTTGAGAACTACCTCCCAAAGCTAATAACTGTTGGTAGAATAACTACCATCAATAATATTTCATTAGTTCATATGCAGTTAAAAGAAATAATACAGAAAATCCTGAAACAATACAGAGAATTTCCCCCGTGGCAACATCTTGCAAAACCATAGTACAACATCACAGCCACGAAATTGACACGGATTCTGTCAGGATCCGGAGCATTTCCATCACCACGAGGATCATTCATGTTGCCCTCTTCTAGCCACACCTACTTTCCCTCCTACACAACTTTCTTAAACACTGGCAAATATTAATTCATCTTCCATTTTCTAATTTTGTCACTTTAAGAATGTTATATAAATGGAATAATACAGTATGTAACCCTTGGGGGTTAGCGTTTTTTTTTCACTCAGCCTACATTCATCAATATTGCTGCATGTATCAGTACTTTGCGTCTCTTTACTTCTAAGTAGTATTCCAACACATGGGTACACCACAGGTTGTTTAACCAGTCATACATTGAAGAGCATATCAATTGTTTCCCATTTTTGGTCATTATAAATAAAGTTGCTATAAACAGATTTTTGTGTGAACATAGATTTTATTTCTCTAGTCCAAATGCCCACGCATGCCATTGCTCAGTGGTGTAGTCATCTGGTGTTTAGTTTTTGAAGAGATCGTCAGACTTTTCCAGAGTGGCTGTCCAATTGCTCCAACACCCTTTGTTGAAAAGTCTATCTTTCTTCCATGGAATTGCTTTTGCACTATTGTCAGTATTTGTGGGGTTCTATTTCTAGGTTCTCTGTGTAATACTCCTTAAAAGAATACAACCCCCCCAAAAAACTAAAATGGAACAATATGACATCACAATGTCCAGCATCCAATTAAAAATTACCAAGGATAGGCAGAAAACTGTACTTGAACAACAATTAAAATTTTTAAAAAGTTACCAAGGATGTAAAAAAATCAGTAAAATGTTGGTGAAAAAGAGAAATGATCTAAATAGTAGTAGATATGCAAGTTAGTTGCAGAGTGTACCTGGCTGTGTGCAGTTCAAATTACAATTCTTTGTGTCTCTGTCTCCTTAACTGTAAAATGAGGATGATAATAGCACCTACCTCACAGAGTTTTGCTGAGGACTAAGGGACTTAATGTACAGAGCACTTGGCAGAGTGCTTAACACCCAGAAAACTTTATGAAAACAATAGCTGTTACAATTACCATCACAGTAAAATTTACAATATTGTTTCTAATGAAAAATGGGAATTTTATTCTACGTCTCTTGATGCCAGAAACATTGCATTGAATATGAAAGGTATTTTTCAGTTTCTGTGGGAGAAATGGCTGTGGAAAATGGTGAAATAGTGAGTCAAATACATTTTAAAAAATTTAATAAAATAATTTAAAAAATTTCCACTCGTAAAATGAGTAAAAGAATATATGTCTGTTGATGACACCATAGAAAAATAAAAAATGAAAAAATCAAATGATCAATATATAAAAGGAAATGGGATTTTAAAGAATAAGACAATAAAACATACTAAGCCAAGATATAAAATAACAAGACTAAAAATAACATATTAGTCATTATAGTAATTATAAGTGGGTTAATTCTTCCTTATTAGACTCATATTGAGTCAAAGAATGAAAGAGTTATATAGTATTATAAGATATGCCTCTAAATGAAAAAAGACATAAAAAGATTGTTATTAAAGAATAGCCAAAGTTAAAATAAGAAAATTCTGGAGTAAAAATTTAAGATGCTAATAATGTAAAATAAACTAGTGTTCAGGTAAAAAACAAATAACAAGACAAACAGAAATATTTTATATAGATTAAAAAGTACAATCTACAAAGAAGTTTAAGCAAATATGTAGCTGTAAACTATATAGGATCATAATACATAAGGTGTTTGAAATATAGGAGAAATTGACATTTCCATGAGTAGAAATCTTTAACACACTTCTGTCAGGAATAAAGATTCAGAAGATCTATATCATAACTGAGAAAATTGATTATACATCTATGTATATAAACAAGTAAACAGACATGTAGGTGAATAACAAAATCTTGGTGTAGAAAAGTGCACAAGTAACTTGAATAGACAATTTGTGAAATGACAGATATAGATGTTTTATAAATATATAAGATATTTGAGTTTCCAGAAAACAAAATAAATATAAATTTTAAAAAACACTTCTTACCTACGAGATTGACAAAAAAATTTAAAAATACTGATAGTACCCTCAGTTCTGAAGGAAGTGATGAATGGGTTACTTCAGATACCAGTGATGGTAAAAGAAAATGGTATAATATTTCTGGACAGCCATTTGACAATGTATACCAAAAGCCTTTAACTTGGACTAATATAGTCCACCTTTGGTTAATTATTCTTAATAAAATATACCTTTTATTGAATTCTACCCCTGAGCCAGTCACTGTTGTAGGCATTTTATTAACGTAGGTATTTAATCCTTATAACAACTTTGTAAGCACATGGTAGCATCAACTTTTACAGATAGGAAACTAAGGCATAGAGTGTTTTAGTGACAAGCCAGAGATCGAATAGCTGGAATAGTTTACATATAAGTCTGTAAGTTTTTCTTTTAAATGGGCATATATGCACATCTGTAAGAATAAATGTTTACTGCAAAGTTTATAATAGAGAAAAGCAAGAAATAGCATTCATTATCCATTGATAGGGGAATTATTATGCAAGTTGCATTATTTAAATATACATATATAAATTTTGAAGGGATACGTATTTAGAATATATTGCTAAATCTAAAAGATTGGTAAAAAACAGTGTTGTTAACAATAGCTGACTTCTTTTTTGAACACTTGCTATGTGCTAAGCACTTCACAGACATTTGTTCAGCTCTTGTAAGCGTCTGCACAAAAAATAGTCTGGAAGGATTTACACTGGACTGTAACAATGGTTGTCTCCCGGTGGTAGAATTAGGGAACAATTTTTGAGTGTGTGATTTTTTTAAATGATTGAGTTTGTTTCAATGGGCAGTATTAATTTTGTAATCAGAAAAAAATGTTAACTAAGAGAGAGAAAGTAATGTCTTATACATTAAGAATGAGGGAGTGGAGTATATTCATATTATTTTGAGCCAGAAGAGTGTGCTATGCTTCCATCTTCCCAAATCTTCTACCTTTTTAAAATAGAGTGCTGCATTTTCAAAGACAATTATCATATCTTTATTGTGGGTACTTTAATAAAGTCTTTGTAGTCATGATTTAGTTTTCCAAATGTTTGAAATATTTCAGAAGACTACAAAATGAAATGAAAGCAAACAGGAGGTTTCTGATTGGTCTAATAGATTTATAGATGTAATACTCATGCATCTTCATTTTTTAACTCCCTGGAATATGGATACAGCCCAAAGGGTGTAGGTTATAATGACAATAGTTTCTTTTGAGCCCTCTGCTGCTAAATCTGCATTTCCCAGCACATCATTGCCTCCTTAGTGCTGTCAGGATCTGGGGTGGTTTAAGCTCTCTCTTCAACGACTTGTTTGCCAAAGTCCTGGCACTCAGTAAGCCCTTGTGTCCTGTCCTTTGTTTTGCCTACCACTGTCCGCAGGATGTAGTTTCTGCTGACAGGAATGTGTCTTCGAGGTTCATGAATGAGCCAGACACTTGATATTTCCATGCTTGACATTACCACTATCCATTCGGTCACTTTAGAGAGGTCAGTGGAATTGTTACAGTTTCTTCTTAAGGGGTCCTAGCAGCTACTCTGCTGCATCAAACAAAAAGAAATTTTAATACATTCTTGCTGCTGCTTCTTTCTTTTTATTCCTTCCTCTTTTTTTGCTAGCAAATTTTGTTATAAACTAATTGTAATTGTCAGAAGTTATAAAATAGAAAATTGAAATATACACATACATATATAATACTTTGGTTTTTTACAATGTCCTAATGTCACAATATTTGGTATTTGTCTCATGTATGTACATCAGATTAGGAATGGTAACAGTCCTCTGACATTATCAAGTTCCCTGTCTTTTAAACAAATCCACCAAGTGATAATCTGCATTTGTCTTTGTTTCAGAATGTTTAACTTTCATCTTTCCCCCTTGTAATCTTGATAATCTACTGATATTTTACATGTAGGAGGAAACCCAATTGATATTCCTGGTACAAAATGCTAAGGAAACCTGAGTCATATGGAAACTTTTCAGTTCTGAGGAGAAGGTTCTCTGTGTCAGAAGATACCAAAACTCATGAGATTAGGTGGTGTCTTTGGGATGTTAGAGGGATTGACAGGTTTCTACCTTCTATCTTCCCTGATGCTATTAGGTTGAGCCATTTGATGCTGTTGAACTTCCTAGGTAAATAGTTGATTATCAGTGATTCCATATGGTTCAACCTAAAGTAATGAAGTATGTGTTTTACGTCAGAGTGAGGAAAGATGATATGGAAAGGATTAGTGAGGCGTTTCAATGGAAAATATGTTTTTGTTGACTTCCAGAAGTATTGGTTAACATAGATTCCCTGAGGGTAGATTGGAAATGTCCAATCTTCCCTCCTTGTCCTGGCAAGTATGTTGAGGTCCATGAATCCTCTGGAGAGCTAGTATGTCAGACTAACGTCTACTTTAATGAGTATTTTACCAAAAACCGATTGTGTCGAGTTATATATACAGAAAACAGAGACACAGCCTCCCTTCAAGGAGCATTGAATCTTGGGGAGAAAGGGACATAACCAATTATATTATAATACATCATCCTAAATGTATGTTCAGTGCATAACAGAAGGCCAGAAGGAGCTCGAACACTGCTTGGGGAAGTCAGGAAGGCTTCACAGAAGTGGATCAGAGTTGACTCAGGTTGTGGAACAACAGATGCAAATAACATCTCTGCCACATTGTTTTCTACAAGATGGTGGGTCAGAATTGGGCATTCTTCCACATTATGTTGCTGGAAGTTGTATCATGAGTGGATGAAATGGCAAGATGGGATTTGATCCTTATCAAAGGAATCGGAAAAGGACGTTGCTACCAAAGGATCCAGCAGTGAGAGATCCTGCCCAGATAGGGGGAAACCTGAATTTAATGTTAAAAAGTTATTTGGATATAAAAGTCAAGTCCTTAAAAAAATAAAAGCAAGCTCTGTCCTGATGATTGGATTATTTCAGTGGACTTGAGCATCTCTAGATTAAATACTTCTTTTATCTTGCTTGGTGAATACATCTCTCTATCTCTCAGAAATATTCAAGGGACTCTTCTTTGCGGCTAGACTTTCTATCCCAAACAAAGAGCACTTTCCCTGTGCCTTGAGCCTTCCTGGTGCTCTTTCCAGTTCCTCGCACTTGTGTTTTAATGAGCTATCCTGGCTTCAAGCTTTCACTGCCATTCCTATGATCTAAGTCCTATGAGATATTTCAAAGTGTTTTGGTCCCCATGTAGCTGATTTCACCATCAATCCATTATTCATTCAACAAATATGTATTACTACCTATAGCTATGTGCCAGAAACTATTCTGGGTGCTGAGTATACACATCAAGTCCCTGTTCTCAGGAAGCACCTTCATTCAATTCTATGAGGCATCTTATCCTGATTTCACTTGAAGGAGACATGCAACTGACAGATTATAAAATTCATAATCCTTGCACATTTACTCATACATTCCTATGTGTTTGTAACAATACCTAAAAGGAACCAATAAAGATAACACATGCTGTTAGAATTATGATAATTTTAAAGACTTTATTTATTTATTTTAGAGAGGGGAAGGGAGGGAGAAAGAGAGGGAGAGAAACATCAATGTATGGTTGCCTCTTGAGCACTTCTTGCTGGGGATCTTGCCTGCAACCCAGGCATGTGCCCTGACTGGGAATCGAACTGATGACCCTTTGATTCGCAGGCCAACACTCAGTCCACTGAGCTACACCAGCAAGGGCAGAACAATGATAATTTTAATATATCTTAACCCATTTGGGAATCTTCTCCCTCAATTTCATTCAACACCATGTGAATCTGAGAAAGTGTTTGTACCTGGTTGGTATAAAGGAACTCTATTAATTGAGCTTATTTTTCTATCTTACTAGAGCCCAATCTTTATAAAGTATTAAATTATGTGTATACAATGTGTGTGTGTATTTTTTAATGTATGAATAATTTTAAAATGTTCCTTTTCATTGTGATTTAAGAAACTGGGTAATCACTAGGACTCAACCATAATTTCCTCCTTAATCTTTAAATTTCTGTCTTCCCAGATGACCTACTTCAAAGGTTTATTTTCAGTATTACAGAAGCCATTAAACAGGTCTATGCAGGCAATTAAAGAGCATTATGTAGGATCAGCCAAAGACGTAGATATATTCAATTGCCCTCATTTTAAATCAGTGAACTAACACAGAACTGTGATTAACACCCACATGGTGGGCAGGTTCACCTTGAATAAAAAACAAACTACTTCTGTGAGCTCTGATCTCAAAACCAATCAAAGTCAATAGTGATTTTTATCGTGATGCCAGAATCATTAGGGCAGCAGGACAGCAGAGCAGCTGAGAGCACTGCAAGGACAGCCGGGGGGCACCATGCCAGCCATCATGGATGGGAGGTAAGGGACTGACATGTCAGGGATTAGAAAGGTCTTTTTTTTTTTTTTAAAGGAAGGTCTTATGAAAACTGCAGGGAGGCAACCAGGAGGCCTTGAGAAGAGACCTGCCACATGGTCCCTGATTATTTCCTATTGCTGGCGTTTGTTTGTCCTAAACACCTGCCCCTCCAAATCCAGTGCTTAAAATGATCTTTGTTTATTTACCTTTACAGTCACCATTCATTTCTCCTAAAAGATCAGAACACATTGAACTTAGTACTCAGCTTGGCTGTTCACAGGCACTAATCTTAGCAATGGTGTAAACCTGCCCTATCTTTGGTCCAGGAGCACACAAGGAAGGACCAGGAATATTTTTAGTTCTGACTCACTAGGAAGTGAAAATAATAAGAATAATATGTAAAACTTAAAATACATGAATTATATACCCTGATCTGTATACAGGAGGCTGTAGAGCAACTTCCTGCCTCCCTTCAGAACCACAGCTCATTCCCTCAACTTCTGATAGCTGCTGATGGTTCATTACTTAGTCCCTCTCTGAGCGTTGCCCTGGACAGGAGAACTCCCTCCTGCAAACTATGTCTCCTCTTCAGGGGCAGCCTACCTCCAGTGAGTGGTTCATGCAGGGGTACAAAGACTCAGTTCCCTTGTTTTGATAGTTTCATCTTCTAAAAGGCAGTTTCAGCTGCAGACATTTCTACAGAATTGGCCAAGCCCTCTGCTGCAAAACAACTCTGCCACTCAGCTTCTCTCTGCCTAATACTGTTTCTTTAGCTCCCTTACAGGGGTTCTTCCCAAGAGCCTCCCTGTGAACTTCCTGCTTGCAAATCTCCACCTCACACTCTCTTTTTCGGGAGAACTGACCTAAGATAGCACCTGTCCAAAGAAGAAAAAGGAGTTCATTGAGGAGAATTTTATTGAGCTAATTTTCACACTTCTGTGAATTATAAATTCTACTTATTAGAAAACGGATACCAAGTGTTAATAGATTTAATGGGAATAGAGTCCAGTGTGGTCTGATGTTCCAATTATCCAAGAGAAGCTGGAAATCCAGATTTTTATGTGAACGTTCCCATTTAAAAATCAATACCCACAATTTTATAAAATTCTATGTCTAAATTTTATAATTTGTATCTAGCTTACATTTTGCAACCTCTGGCCAAGAAGAGCCATTTTTCCTGTGGGTGGGGGGGCGGGTGCAAATTTTTAAGAAATGTTGTGCCATGCAATAAGAAATGGACCTCATTCCTTTGCAATCAAAGTTGAGGGAGGAGGAGTTTGAAATGAAGGTTTAAGTGACCAGACCTATGGACCAGGGCAAACAGTTACACCCTGTGGGCAGGCAGCCCATCAGCCACCTGGCTCTTTTCCCCTATGCCATTCAGAAGGGGCTGGCTCTGAAGCCAGGCAAGTACAGTATTTTTACAAGCACGAACCACTAATTTGTTCGTTTCTTGCATCTTTCTCTTTTGACCAGAAGATGGCAGCAAATATTGACCAGACTTGGGCTCTAATTTACACCTTCAGGCTTAATGTTCTTTTTGATGCATTTTACTTGAATTGTGTCAGCAAAAACAACAAAAATTATTTACATTTGCCTCACCCATTACTTCTCACATTGAGAAGGAAGGAGGTTACTCCATGTTAGACCTGGTTTATTCTTTTGAAAGAGTTGTAATAAAAGTTTGACTACATGAAATAGTGGAGCAAAGGTCTTAATTTATTCCTTGATAACACAAGGATATAAAACTTAATATTTGTCACCAAAAAAGGACTATTTATTTATTTTTTTTAGCTTTGAGGGATGCTCTTAGTAAAAGATACAATTTTTTAATGTTTCTAAATAGAATACAATGACTTCAGAACATGAACAAAATGGTAAACATTTACTATTATTATTTTGTGAATAACTGTCACATTTATGCAGACCCATCTCTTTTTAAATGTACTTCATCCTTTCAATCATCTGGAGGTTCAAATAATGAGATATATGTCAGGAAAAATTACTAGGAAAATCTACATGTCATTAAATTAAACTCTTGATATTATTATTATTATTATTATTTTATTTTTTGGAGAGCAGCAATGTAAATATTTTTGACAATTTTTTTTCTGTCACTAGTGATTATGAAATAAATACATGTCTTTAAGGAGAAAAGAAAACCATACTTATTTAGCAGCAGTCACCAAGCAGATCAGATTCCTCTCCTTCAAGTGCCTCCCTCAGCTTCCTCACCAATCGTGTCTGATAAACCCAATATGGCCGAGACTGAGAAATTCAATATATCGAAATTGAAGAAGACAGAAATGCAAGAGAAAACATCCACTGTCTTCCAAAGAAATGACCGAACAGGAGAAGCAAGCAGATGAATCGTAATGAGGCCTACACCACCAATATGCCCTGTACATTCCACAAGCATTGCCTTCTTATTTTACTTCTTTTAGCTGTTTAACTTTGTAAGGTGCAAAGAGGTTGGATCAGTTTAAGTGACTGTGCTACTCTCTTTCACATCAGAACTACTGACAAAGAAGGCCACACCTCCCTCTCCTGTCTGCGTCTCTGGCTGGCAGTGAAGGAAGAGAACTTGTATGTTGGTGAAGGAAGAAGCTGGTGGGACAACAGTGAAATCTAGAGTAAAAACCAAGCTGATCCAAGGTGTCCTGCAGGCTATAAAATGCAGTTTAATCAGAGTACCTTTATTTTTGTTAAAATTATTGTAATTATTGGAATGCACAATTTTTTAATATGCAAATAAAACATTTAAAATCTGTAAAAAAGAAAGCCATACTCAGTAAAGTAATTCAAGTATCAGAGGGGACTAGATCTACAGAACAATTATTTCCACACCTCATGTTCACAGTTTTATAAAATGTAAACTAACTTCCCAGTAACCTAGGAAGATATATATATATGACAGATGAGCAATCAGGCTACACAAGTTAGAAGAAGATTGGGCATGAAAAATAGGAATTATCGATGCTTGAAGATATCAGCAGAATTTACATATCAGTTGTTGGGTTTATTAAGAAATGTAAAGACATCTAAAGATGATTGTTAAACATAAGTAGAAGGAAAGGTAACAGACTGAGAAAGATGTTGTGATAGTTCTGGAAGAATCAAAATCTTTATAAAGTAAAAATAATAATAATAAAAAGGAAGAAAGAAAGACAAATTTGTTATGAATTGCATCAGAGAAGTACAGACTCACAGGAGCTGAAAGGATGTGGGAATTTCTCTAGGGTAGTCTTCAGCCTGCCAAAATTCTGTGGGTTTCTTTCTCTGTATCTTTGGAAATGTTTATCTGGTCTCTGCTTGATTGCTTCCACTGATCCTGAGCTCTTGACATTTTGCTGTAAAGATTTTATTTTCAAACAGCTCTTCTTGTTATAAATTTTTTTTTCCTTATGGAGATCTGAAACTGGTCTCCGTGCAACATCAGCTCATTAGTTCTCCTCTGGAGAAGTAGTTCTAAACAGTATTATTTTGGATCACAGATGACTTTATGAGATTTATGAAAGTTATGGACACTCATCCTAGAAAAATGCACTCCCTAGGCTCATTCATGGAGTTCAGGTTAAAGCATCCCTACTATATGGAGGATAAAGCCTTTTCCACAAGACAGTTTTTCAAACAGTTTAAAACCTCATCATGTTCTTTTTAAAACAACCTTACCAGTTTCTTCAGTACCTTCTTTTCTTCCCTTCCTCCTCTCTCTGTCCCTTCATCCACCTTTTAAAAACAAAAATATAGCCCTGGCTTGGTAGCTAAGTTGGTTGGAGCATCATCCCATACACCAAAATGTTGTGGGTTTGATCCCTGGTCGAGGTGTGGATCAAGCCATTTGGGATCATACAGATCTGGTTTGGGATAGAACCCTCCACTGAAAAGAATAGATTTGGAGTTTCTTCTTGTCCTTTGTAGCCTAAGTCATGAGCATGGATAGCCAAGGATGTACAAAGGGTGTGAAAAAAATGGAAGGCAACCTACCATAGAACTCAGGGAAACACTAGCATTTGAAAGCAGCTGGGGGAAGAAGAGGAGGAACAGCCATCGAAGGCAATTGACAGTTAGGGAAGCAGGCAAAAGTCTACCCCTTAAAAAAATCCAATGCTCAGTAAGCTTCAGACATTCTGCTAACTGTTAATCTTAATTTTTTTCTTATATAGATAGCATATTGCCCAGTGCCATCCTTGTCTGTTACTCTACGACCACCCGCACAATAAGCCAAGGCCCCACTTGTGCTCAGATGCGTTGCTGTGCTTTCCATTGTACCCCGTCAGCATAGATGTCTATCTCTGCATGGATGCCACCCACTTTCATTACCCAGTTACCACACTTTTCAAATATCTCCCTCCCGCTATTTCATTGTAAATGTAAATTATGGTCATATTTCGGGTGGACAAAGTTGTTGGCACATTTTCAATAATGTGAGTGAGTGCTGAATTACATAGACTGGTTACTTAGAAACCTCTGTGCAGCCGGTTCTAAAATGAAACTAAGGAAAGAGTTAACACACCATGTGGTGTACTGTCTCCCTTTCCACTTTTCATCTGCATAAATCACATTCTCTCAGACAGTGATCCCCAAACTTGGCTGGGTGTTGGAATCACCTGGGGAGCTTCTAAAAACTGTAAATTCCAGAGCCCTGTCCCAGATGTACTGGGTACAATGGAGCATTTGGGGCCAAGGAACAGGTGGTTGGGATGTGTTCATTTCATGGTCTGGCATTTGGGAATCCTTGATAGGGAGTTCGGAGAACATTGATTAAAGACATTTTCAGTGATGTTAGAGTGCTAATTTGTAATTAACTTTCATAAAGCAAGCAATTTATTAATCTGTCTTAATATTATAAAACAATGAATATTATTAAAAACTACAAACATTTTAGAAATAAAAAGAAATGTAATATAACCTCACAATTTCCTCCTTGATAAATAAAGGATATGATAATTTAGTGAATATTCTGTGTTTTTTTCTCCATGATTTACTAGGTTATTTTTTCTGAAAGTAAAATTGGATCATACTATATTTTGGGAGACTAGACTAAGAGCCTGCACTTGGAAGCCAGGCTTATCTGGGTTTGAGACCCAGCTCTGACCCTTAGCAGCCTCCTTGGGCCAATTACTTAACCTCTCTGAGCCTTGGGTCCTATTCATTAAATACAGATAAAACTACTACCTACATCATAAGGTTCTTGTGGGAATTGGAAGTAATGCTTATAAAGGGCTCAGAACAACATACAAAATAAGTTCTCAACAAATATTTCCTTCTTCTTCTCCTTATTATTATTTTTAAATTGCTAATAGTATAGATATATCTACCCAATATATTGAATAATTTATTAATAACATTTTAATTCTTTTATACTTATATATATATATTACTATATGAATGTGCAATGTTTTATTTAACCAATGCCCTACTTATACACATTTAGTTTTTCTCCCAGCTTTTTATGATCATAAACAATACTGCAGGGAATATCCTTGTATGTATATCCTTTCATACTTGTATCAGTTTCTCTCCAATAAAAGAAATTGTTGAGTCAAAGCATATGAATATTTTAATAAAGGTTTTCCCATTAACTCCACACCGTTTATGTGTTTATAAATAAATAAAACAATAAATCAACCAATAATGTAGGGGGCTGTTTTCCTACATACTTGCCCAAATTGGATATTAGTATTTTTTTTAATTTTGCTAATGGGATAGACAAAATGATATATCATTGCATTTATTTATTAGAGAAAGGAAACACTTAAAATAATCTATGTCATAGTTTTTCATTTAGCTTTGTATTTTCCCATATGCCCCTGGTGTATTTTCTTTTTTAAGGGTTTTCCCCCTCTTTTGTGTTATTCCTTTCATTTCTTTTCCTTCCATTTACCTTCTGATTTTCTTTCTCTCCTTGATTTATCACTTGAATGATATTTTATAAGTTAATGTTATTTTTCCTTCTCCCTTAATATTCAATGGTCTCTTGATCCCTTTAATATTCTCTTCATTTTATTTGTCTTTTCTAACCAGACGACCCCAAGTAATTTCATCCTATATTAGTCAAATCGGTGTTTTCTCTCTCCCCAACAATTCACATTGTGTGGAATAGGGGAGAGTGAGCTTCCTCACTATCAATTTGAAGTAGAAAAGGGCTGGCTGGTTTTATATTTCCTTCCTTCCCAAATCAAGGTATCTTCTGCAGCATGTAATTGTTTCTTTGGCTTTCCAGATACAACCTATTGCTGACAGAAAATGTCACAGCTTGTGCGAGTGCCAGTAGCATCTAACTGTACCCTAAACCGTCTGCACTGGCGTTAACAGGCTTGGCAGAATGTTATGCTTTGGTGAGATGAAAATTTGCTTCAGTAAATTGTATTTGCATGAGGTTTGACCTCAAATGAAATCACACCATTGTATGGGCTAAAACAGAAGTGATCATCAAAGTACGAAATGACCTAGACAACATGAATATCCAAATGGTATTTTTAGATAGGTTACTATTTATAGCTTATTATAATAACTTAATGATCAGGAATAGGGCTTCATTCTTTCTATTCCAAATTCACTGTATTCTCATTTTACCAAAGTCAATATCTTTCCTCATCTCCTAAAAAGAATGTATAGAAAGATCCTCTAAGTAGGCATGTAACATGTTGATTTAAATTTTATGTTACATAAGTCAAAATCATTTGGTATTTATTATCAAAGTAATTTGTACCTTTAAAGTATAAAAGTAATATACCTTAAAGGTATATTAGTACATTTTCCAAGTTGAATTATGTTAGTTTACAGTGTAGGATTACAGTGTTTTCAAAAGCTTAAGTCAGCTTTTTGGCTGGAACCACCATCTTCTAGTAATTCACCAAAAGGACTAACACAAAGGGAAAGGGGAGAGGTACCCATTATACGTTCTCTAGGCCTTTTAGAAAACGTGGAGCTGTTTCTTTAGCTACATACATGTGAATCTACAAGAAAGGAGATATTGTAGATATCAAGGGAATGGGCACAGTTCAGAAAGGAATGCCCCACAAATGTTCTCATGGCAAAACTAGAAGAGTCTGCAATGTCACCTAGCATGTGGTAGGCATTGTTGTAAACAAACAAGTTAAGGGCAAGATTCTTGCCAGGAGAATTAATGTACGGATTGAGCATGTTATGCACTCTAAGAGTCGAGCTTCCTGAAACGTGTGAAGGAAAATGATCAGAAAAAGAAGGGAGCCAAAGAGAAAGGCACCTGGGTTCAGCTGAAGCATTGTCCTGCTCCGCCCAGAGAAACGTACTTCGTGAGAACTAATGGAAAGGAGCCTGAGCTGCTGGAACCCATTCCCTATGAATTCATGGCATGATAAGTGTGAAAAAAAATCAAAGACTTCTATACTGATAAAAATGTTGGAAACAAAAAGCCTAACTCATTAAAATAATAACTCACTAAACAATATTTGTGGTGGCTTATATCATATGTGTTCAATATATGAGGTTTCCCAAAAACATTATTACCATTATGTTTAATATTAAAATGATAATGTCACAGTTAAAATAAAAACTATATACACTAACACAGTATGCAGCCATTGAAATATGATTAGGAAAACTATGTAGGGACAAGGAAATATTTATAACAAGGTAAAGTAAATAAAGCATAATATTAAAATATGACTGCAGGCTTACATATAGAATCCAATGACAATGTTTACCTTCTATTTTTAGGACTAAGTTTTCTTCATCTTGCTATTATATTGCCTTCTCAATAAAAAAGTCCTGTGTAATAAATATAAACAGTAACAAAGGTCCAACCTTTATTCAATAGTTCAACAATTATATCTTCCATTAAACAAAAATCAGGAAGAGTCACTTGACTAATATTTGTAATATGCAATTAATCTTCAGAATGTATACATTCCTTGTATTCTTAATAATCCTGGAAAGTTGGTCCTGAATAGATCTGGATAGGAACAAGGGTGATATTTAAAACATTAAACATTCTATCATCAGAACAGAAAATCGACTAGCAGAACAGACACAGCCATACTCAAGTATAGGGGCCAAATATCCATGCTGGATAGAAGTGACAGTGTGCTTTTAGAACAGGCCAAGGGAACTCTGTTTTTTTTTGGATATCAACATACTTTGATGAACAACACAGTAGGTTGGCAATGAGAAGGCATAGGTTATAGTTCCAACTTTGACAAATAAATCCCTTGAGTCTTACCTTCTATATGGATAAGAATAAATAATTGAAAAGATAAGGTAATACAAGTGGGAAAAGATTGTAAATTTTAGAGCTCAATAGAATCCATCAGATCTTTATAGTAATTAATGAAATATTAACATTTTCTTTATTTACTTGCATATTATAGATCTAATTGGCAATCTTGTTCTTCTAACATATCATTTAATGAGTCCAGTAACTGAATTCTGACTAAAAAATGCAGATTTCAGATAATATACACTGATTCAATCAAAAACCTACCTTTATGAATCAGGAATAATGATTGGAGCTGCCAAATGTACAGGAAGTTGTTTTTTTCATTATAAAAACCAAATTTGTGTTTGGTGACTTGAGAAGTATGAGCCACATGTGGTCACAAAGCTCAGAGTTTAACACACATGTTTCCTGTGTCAGACTCTTCCAGGGTGATTGTAATTTGCTGAACATTTATTGTACAAGTAATGCCGATATTTTATTAATCCTGTGAAGTTTTGCCTTTCCTCCCTCATTTTCAATCTGTTTTTCTTTTTTCAACGTTTTCTGCTGCACTATGTCATGGGGGGGGGGGGTGGCGTTGGTTGGCTCTTCTAGTCTATTCGATGCCCTCTGTTGTGTTTTTATTGGGTCATGTCAACTATAGATTCGCTAGGTTTTTATACACAGAGCAGTTTTATACTTCTAAAACTTCTAAAATTTTAAAACTTTTTATTTACTTTCCAATGCTTAAAAGGTACCATAAAGTTACACTGTTTAAGTAAATGGTCAGTGGTTCAGGCAGTCTTTGTAAAGAATTTTTCCACTCTATTAAGTTCTGAATGTTATAAAAGTCCTGAGCTTAATTTTAGAAAGCTTACTTAACAAGTGCTCAGAAACTCATACAATCCTTACCTCATGATGATATAAACCACTATCAGTGTCCACATTTAAAAAGTATAAGTTGACAGTCATCTCTGGCTGGAGTGATAAAATTATACAGGATCCTGCACAAATAAAGCCCCTTTTTATTACAAAATCTTTTATTACAAAACCATAAGCATGTAATTCTGTAACATTACAATATCACACTCAAACACACCATATGACATTTTAGGTGAAGTGTTCAAATTAAACCATAAATTATTACACCCATATTATTACCCTACCGACCACACTCAAGCAGGCATTACTTCTGCCAGACTTTGTATATATAGTAATAATACCAGGGACAGAGTAGCAGTTGTAACAGTAAAGACAATATTGAATACCCTGTAGAGACTGAGGACCAAGAAAGTGTTTATTTGTCCCAAACATTAAATCAAATCTTGCCCTAAGCATTTTATCACCAAAAACAATACTGTCCTAAAAAACCCCCACAGCCTTAGAATTACACTTCAATTAAAAGTCTAATTTATTATATTTTATATCCTCAAGGGGCTCTTCTCATAAGAATTATTTCATTTTTCTAGCATTGAAGCAGTATAGCATTATAGACAGACACCTGTTATACAAACCACCTTAATACAAATATACACACAACTCGTATTTTCATGTGTTCTTTAAAACATGCTGTCATTCATATGCATTGATATGTGTCATAATAGTGTGGTTATAACCATACATTTAATCTGAAATGATTCCATTCAAGAAAACGATTGAAATGCTTGCATGGACACGGTGGGGGTATTTTCTACCCTCCACATCCTCTCCCTTCAGGGATTTATCTCTGGCATCAAATATATCAGCACTCCGTATCTCAAAGATAATTATGTACATGTAAACATACACAAACAACCTTGTATCTGCACCTTCCTATCAGTTCTCAGAGATGTTTTCGACTAGGCTTGAAGTAATTGATATTTTCTTATAACATCGGATCTCTGCTCTCTGCCATCTTTCATTGTTCCCAAACCAGGAACCACTTACTTCCCCTTATTCTCCTATACGTTCTCTTATTTGTAGTTAAACCAATTTCTTTAATGTTCAGAACAAACAAAAAAACAAAACCAATCATTCCATCTTCTTTACCTTTGCTCTGCAAACCTTTCAGCTGTTACGTTACATGATATTGAGCAAGCCAGCCTCTCTGGGCATCAGCTTCTCTTCTGTGAAACAGTTGCTGAAAGACTGCATCTGATTTTGAAATGCTGTTTTATTCCATGTAGCCCCTTACCCTGTCATGGAGCACTAGGTAAAGCTGGGGTCACTGCACCTTCAGATTTTTCATGGCCTCCCTTTGAAGTTACTTAAACTGATTTGCATGCTATTTCCCAAACTTTTATGCTAATTCCTTTGTGTTCTTTATGGTTTGTTTTATTTATGGCTTTGCTTCATCTCTCAGTTCAGAAATGTTTATCTGCTTCTCTAGCTCTAATTCTGGTCTCCCTCCAAATGATCACTCATCTTCCTAATCCTTTGCTGTGGCCTCTATGCCTAAGAACTTTGTCATGGTCACAGACCTTGCACCTTTGGCAGAAGCACTTGGAGCTGATGCCCCTCGCTAGCTTCACCTCACCAGGAGTGGGAACTTGGCATTATGATTCTATGTTTCCCTTGCCAACACATTTTCTGTTTCTTATACAAATGTTGCTCATCCTTCTAGGCTCAGCTCAAGTCGTAACCATTCTGTAAAAATTCCCTATCCTCCACATGGACAAAAAACTAAGGGGAGGGTGGTAATGGGAGGGAAGTGGGGAGGGTTGGGTGGGTGGGCTGGAATGGGAGTAAAAGGGAGAAAACTGTACTTGAACAATGATTAAAATTTTAAAAAATTAAAAAATTTAAAAAAAGAAAAAAAAGAAAATTCCCTGTCCTCATAATATCAGCTATCATTCATCTTTTTAGTTGGGCGGTCACAGTTACCACCTGCATCACATCTGGCACTAAATCATAAAATAACTTTTATTAAAGTCACCTTAGAAGTCACTTAGTCAAATTGTACCATACAGAATTCCACTCTCCCACGTTCTTCACCAAGCCTTACTTGGGATAATTCTGCTCCTTGGAAAAACACACATTCTGTTTATGGTATAACCCAAATATCTCAGATATCATTTTCTTCACTGGATACATTGACTCTAGGATGTTACCAATTAATATGCATCAACTCAACTAAGAAAATGTAAAATGACTTCCTAGGAGATGTACAAATCCTGCTGTTCAGAACATACTACCAGCTTTAGGTAAAGGACATGGCACAGTGGATTCAGATAAGGGAGGGGGTCATATGTTTAATGGAGGGATGACAGGAATCTTCAGTCTGAGGTTTCCCAGTGTAGGACAGTAGAAATGAAAATACCTATTATCTCACTCTCCAGAGAATGAAACTTCTACATGGACAGATCTTTGTTTTTCTGCTAAAGACTTGAAAATGATGGTGATGATGTTACACGGATGAGTTAAAGATGGCCTCAGTATATAGGTCCCTACATTGTTTACTTCTTCACAGCAGGCTAGGATTGTTAGCTCAAGCCCACTAATGCCAAACTCAAGTTTTTACATATCTAATTGCTTTGAATATAGCCTTAATAAGCAGATTTTTAGCCACTTAGAATCTATTCACATACCCCCACAGAACTGCACTTGACACCTGCTAGCCATAAGGAAGAAAGACAAAACCTGCAGCTCCAGACCACTACTGTCCCCTCAAGCTCCCTGACTCAGAGACTCTCCATCCCCAACCCAGCAACATTATCCAGACACATGAATCCCTTTTTCAAGTCACCTCTTCCCCAGTGGTCCTGGCTTTTTCTTGATCATCCCTAAAATCAAATTCAGTGGATTAAAAAAAAGTTTAAGCAGGGCAAGTCAGTCTTCTTTCCATCTCTAGTGCCCCTGTCCAAAGATAAATGCTATCAACTGTTTCTTGGGTATACGTCTAGAAATGTCCCATGTACACACACACACACACACACACACACACACACACAGTATTAGTTGGCTAGGGCCACTGCAACAAAACACCATAAACTGGGTGGCTTAAACACAGAAGTTTATGTTCTCATCATTTTAGAGGCCAGAAGTCCAAGATCAAGGTGTCATCCAGTGTGGTTTCTCCTGAGGCCTCTTTCTTTGGCTTGCAGATGGCCATCTTCTTTCTGGTTTCTCACATGGTCTTTCCTCTGTGCCTGTCCACCCCTGGGGTCTCTTTGTTCGTCCAAATCTTCAGATAAGTACATTAGACAGATTGGATTAGGGCCCACCCTAATAGCCTCATTTTAACTGAATTACTTCTTTAAAGACAGGCTCTATCTCTGAAAAGAGTGGTATTCTGAGGTACTGGGGTTTTGAGTTTCAACGTATGAATTTGGGGGTACACAATCCAGCCCATAACATGTACCTATATCTACCTTCAGAAAAATACTAATGAATCTTACTGTGCATACTGTCTTTTGCTTTAAAAAAAAGATTTTATCTATTTATTTTTAGAGAGGGAAGGGTGAGAGAGAGAGAGAGAGAGAGAGAGAGAGAGAGAGAGAGAGAGAGAGAAACATCAATGTGCGGTTGCTGGGGGCTGTGGCCTGCAACCCAGACATGTGCTCTGACTGGGAATTGAACCTGCGACGCTTTGGTTCGAAGCCTGCACTCAATCCACTGAGCTATGCCAGCCAGGGCTGTCTTTTGCTTTTTTTTATGTACTATATGTTGGTGTTTTTCTCATATCAGCAAACAGAGATACATCTACCTTATTCTTTTAATGACTGCATAATATTTTGTTGTCCGGATAGATGGAGTATGCTCTTTATCTCATACTCAATTGTTAAACCACTTGGCTGCTTCCAGCTTTAATTTCTTTTACAGACAATAATACCATAATATCTTCATAATTATGTTTTTTACAAGTGGAGAGATAGCTATAAGAAAAAATTTTTTGAATGAAGACTGTGCAGTCAAGAGGAATGTAAAGTTACTTTTGAATAGATAAAACTAATTGCCCCAGAAATAGAGAGTACCAGTTTACACTCCCATCTATAGTGTCTGTGAAAATCCCCCGTGTGCTTGCCATGATTCTACATTGTCAAATGGTTTCGGCTTTGTTAATACATTGTTGAAAATGATATCTCAGTGTAGTTTTAACTTGAATTTCTTTCATTGAAAGTGGGGTTGAACATCTTTTCATGCTGAAGACTGTACTTCTTGTAAACTGCCTGTTTACATTCTTTATCCACTTTTTCCTGTGAGATTATGGGCCTTTTCCTTAGTGATTTATCTGTCCTACTGTATGTATAAGAAAGGAGTGAATCCCTTACCTTATGTGGTTTTATAGGAGACAGGTTGCAACATTGCCCTGGAACTCTTGGGTCTTGGGCAACCTCCTGGGCAAATGGTTTCTGGAACTAAAGTCTCTTAGTCAAGGTAATTCAGGCACAGAGAGAAAGCGAATTTCCATCTCCACACCTGACAATCTCTTGTTTTAACTAGGATAATACTAAGAAGCTGAGAAAGTTCGGATATTGAACACATTTGCTGATTTTGTGAGGCACTTTCTAGAACTTTAACTTTTCTAACCACATGAATTACTAAACTGAGTACTCAATTACAAATTAAATAATTTAGCTCATAACACATCTCTTTTCTAAAAATTAAAATCTCAATTTCAATTAGTAAACTGCCAGAGAAGTGGAATCATCTTGTTATTCATGTCAATGGGATCAAAATTTATGGAATATAGCTCCAAATCTCAGTGACCTGTTCGTTGAGTTGAAAGGACCACACTCCACACTATTGGCCATTGGGTCGTGGAACATTTTTCCTGCCTGGCTCCTTCTCTTCCTTCTCATCCCAGCTGAAGCCCCTTGTCCTCAGAGCACCTCGCCTGACACTTACTCAAGTCCTCACATAATAAAGACCATTCCCATTAAGCTCCAAAGTACCCTGTTCCGTCTTTTATAAGCATTGGACATGGTTGGTAGTCATATATGTATTTGTTTAAGACAATGTCTAAAATGTATTAGACACTCAATAAAGGGATGAATGCAGGGTGGTGGGAAGGTAGGTTCACAGTTGTTTGTATAGGGAATAATATAATAATTTATTAATAGTAATACAAAAATAAGCTGTGTTTTGTGTACTCACAACTATGAACCTACTTTTTCCTACCCTGTAGATAGAGGAGTGGGGGTAAGAGAAATGGGTGAAGGTGGTCAAAAGGTACAAATTTCCACTTATAAAATAAACAAGTGACGGGGATGAAATGTACAGCATGGTGATTATCGTTAATAAGACTGAACTGCACGTTTGAAAGTTGCTAGGAAAGTACATTTTATTTATTTACTTTTTTTAAAAGATTTTATTTATTTATTTTTAGGGAGGAAGGGAGGGAGAGAGAGAGAGAGAGGGAGGGAGAAAGGGAGGGAGAGAGAGAGAGAGAGGGAGAAAGGGAGGGAGAGAGAGAGAGAGAGAGAGAGAAACATCAATGTGCGGTTGCTGGGGGTCATGGCCTGCAACCCAGGCATGTACCCTGGCTGGAAATCGAACCTGGGACACTTTGGTTTGCAGCCTGCGCTCAATCCACTGAGCTACACCAGCCAGGGCTAAGGAGAGTACATTTTAAATGCTGTCATCACAAAAAAAATTTATGATTATGTATGGTGATGGATGTTAACTAGACTTATTGTGGTGATCATTTTGCAATATATACAAATATTGGATAATTACATTACACACCTGAATTAATATAATGTTAATATCAATTATACTTCCATATAAAAGGGATGAACATATGAAATAAAAATTCTTTTAAGTTCTAACATTGTACAATTTTATGAATGGTCACATTCCAAAGAAACTATAGATATTTTTATATCTTCTAATGCTCAAGGTTACTATAAATACTTTGCAACAAAAGCTTACATGTCTGGACAAAACTCATTTCCATCCATGTTCTTGGGAAGACAAGTTCCTGATACATCCCAGACTCCTGTCCTGTTCACTCCACAGCAACCCCTCTCCATTTTGAACTCTCCACGAGTCTTACCTTGTAACTTAGAAGTGAAGAAAGTGTGAGAGAAGGCAGTTAATATGTCCAGAGCTGTGCTCCAGTGTGTAGGTACAGGTTAAATGCCTCTTTTATTTTTATCATTACAACAGAGTTTATGACTGCAATAAAGATGTGAGTGGTTTCTTCGAAGATAAACATCTGAAACAGAGAGGCAGGTTACATTCTAATAGCCTGTGGCTGCTGTCAGAAATAATTTAATGCTTAGTGCTTTGTTGGCTGACCCAAGTCCTTTGAAGAAGTGAAGCATGCTCCTTACACATCATGGCTGCCCAGAATCCACTCATTTATGTGAGGTGCTCTGTAGTGCTGCTCAATGAAGGCAAGAAGCCTGAACTTGGTAATTGAGAATGAATGTCAAGTAGTATCAAGACGCCTCAATTCATAAGGCTGATAACTCCTTCTGTGATTGCATTTCCATTTTTACGGCTGCTTCAGCGGCCAACTTTGCCAGCCTTGTTTGGGAAAGTACGTATATTACAGGACTCTTGGCACTGCCTGAGAAGAAGCTAGATTTCTTTTCTTTTTCCTAAGGACTGTGTAATTTTCCAACTCATATAAAGACCAATTTTACGCAATGGATAAAGAGATAGAAAGAAAGAAGAAATTCTTATAAGACAAAAAATAAGGAAAGAAAAGGCACTGAGCGTTGTGTTACTATTCTGGCAGTCACACGTTTGAGAAAGTTTTGACATTGACAATATACTTTTTGAGAGAAAAAAGTTCCTTAAATGAAATGAAAATATCCAAATGATTAAACAATGGTGAGGAATGAATTCAATTCCTAAAATGTTTTGGAACCATAGTTGTTTAAATGGAGTAATATACGTATTACCCCCAGCACAGAGGCCAGCCCCTCTTTCTGTACAGAGCTAGAGAATAAGCACTGCGGGCCTCCAAGCTCGATAGCGTCTGTAGCAGCCACTCTACTCTGGCATTGTACACAAGTAGACATAGACGATGTGTAAACTGGTGAGTATGGCTATGTCTCGATAAAACTTTATTTATGGACATTAAAATTAGAATTGTATATAATTTTGTGTCATACATATTTTTATCCTAAAAACTATTTAAAAATGTAAAAATTATTCTTAGCTCAAGTGATGTATAGTAGATGCCATCCCGGATTCTACTACAGGCCACTGTTTGCTGATCCCAAGTATAATACATGGGAGATGCCCCACATCTGTGCTTGAGTCCCTTAAATAAACAGTTATGTCTCGTGGATAAGCCACCTATATGGACAGGGTCTTTGGTCAGCACTTCATGCCATAGTCTCTGGAATTTGTTCCACCTATGGTGATGTCCGTTTTCATCAACAATTTTTCCATACACAGAAAACTATCTTTGTGAAGTTGATAGATAAAGAGAAGCATAAATTGTCTCAAGGACATTCCCCCTTCCTCCACCCCTACCTTTCCAAAAAGTCACTTGACTCTCTTGGTCTAATCTGGAAGTCAGAGTGAAGCAGAAACCACTATGATATAAGCAATATTATAACTGAATAAAGTTGTTTCCAGTAATGCTGAGGCCTGGGTACCTTCTTAAAAAGAGCAAATGGTGAAGATTAGAGAGGATTGTGTAAAACTGTAAAACTGAAAATTTGGTTGAAGATCATATGGTTTGTTTATAGTTAAACCGTGAGTCTGCCTACTACTCTCTTTTCTCTCTAATTATGTAAAAGTGATTAGCAGAGCTTTTCTTACATTGGAAGTTTTTAAAAAGACATTTTTGAATATAAATGATACATGTGGGACAGTCTGTTTTTTTTTCTTATTGTGATATAAATTGTCTTGTTTGGCAGACAATATGGAAATCAGTCAGAAAAAAATATATTGACTAATTGTTCAACTTTTCCCTGAGAGTAGAAACCTAAGATTTCACTCTAGCAGTGGTGAAATTAAAAAGAGAAACAAAAACAAAACAAAACATTGTAGTTATTTTCACAATTTGGGCACCCACTTGTGACACGGAGCTGCTTTAATGGCATCCCACTTCAAACCTTTCCTTTGGTGCTGACGGCATAACGAAGGGCAGCAATGATGAGAACTGACTTGACTGAATTGCAAGATTGACTGTCTAGTTTGTCTAAGGAAGAGAATTAATATATAAAGCAATACCAAATTGGATCTGATATGCAAGAGCTACTTTTACATACTGAATTCTAATAGTTCGAGGAAGCAGCTTTAGATTTGGAATGTTTAATAATTCAGAAAATTTTGAGATGCAGTAGGTAGTTTTTACAATGTTGCTCTCTCGCTGTTGTTACATCTTAGAAAGCAAGTGACAAAAGTCATATTTGCTTTCATAGTATTTAATGTGCTTTGGGAGGTCCAGACAAAACCACGCCAAGGATTTAGATAAAAGTTTCAGGCATTTATGTACATATTTCCCAATCACAGAGTCAGCTTATTATCTAGATTTTTCCCAGTAACAAATATCCCGATAATTGAGGACATCTTTGGTATTTACTTGGATGTCAGGCATTGTCCAGGTGTCTGAGACTACTTAGCATTTCTATGCCACTTTAGAGACGCTTTCAGACTTTGGGTGGCTAATGAGCAGTGTTTTGTACAACACTAAGGATCTTAATCTGATCAAATGGTGGCATTGAAAAGCTCCCTTGGTTTTTAATATGATGATCTAATGCTAGGAAATCGCAGTCCCTTGTTATCCCACATAGATCAAGACATTCCATTCTGAACATGGACTGTCACCTCTGCAGCCTCATTCTGTTACTGGGGATCAGAGAATCTCAAGGCCATGGGAGCAAGCTTAAATGTCTTTATTTTGTCCACAAGTATTCCTTCCTCCCACTCCTATCCTGAATACATTTTAGTCCACAGCATAAGCCACATAGTAAAATGAATGGTTCATGTAGTTTTAATTACAAGTCACATTGTCATTGGATAATAAATAATTCCTTATAAATGACAAGAGGTAGATTTATTTTTAAATGCGGTTTTGCTGATAAGCTTTGCATTTACCTCAGCCTTTTTATAGTCTTTATCTTTAGATGTGGGACCAGTACAAATTGGTCATATTGGGTCTTCATAGTGTTGATGAAAATATATTTGAGACCCCAGAATATCACATAACTTGGGTGAAATACGGAACATTTGATAAGCCCCTGAAGTGCTTCCTTAGCCTCCATTCCTTTTTGCTATTTTTAGCTCTTCATTGTCATCAGGTATCTTTATTTTCAAGTAGGAGCCCTACTTCTGGTCACTGGAAGATCTACTGTATTTTACTTTATCCATCATCTGGTTAATAAACACGATACATAATTTATTTTACCGTAACAGCTTTAGGTTAGTTAGATTCGAGAGAGAGTTCTCTTCAGTTAGATCATGATCGTGACTAATGTAAATCTTCCTGAAAATCCACTTACCTGAGCAGCTAAGTAGGTCCTAATGAAACCATCAAATGCAGAAATTTTTACCTGAGGAAGCTAATAAACTGGCTCCTTCCTTTCTTCAAAGCTTAATTTCTCTTTCAATGTTATAATAGAATTTTTTGGTGATTTTAAAAAGCTTTCTTGGTTTGTCACGTACCAAAGAGAATTTTTCTTAAAATAGAGCTGAACTTCTCTAAGAAATTAATTTTTTTGCCTTTTCATTAAGTCATTTAGATGCTTTGGGATTTGTTTTTAACCCTCGTGTTCTTAGTATATGAATGTAAACTTACTCTTTGGTATCCCAAATGTTGCATTATAACGCTGATAGAGTTAATGTGAAATAAGTAAACAAACTCAGTTTTGCAATGGGTTTGATCATATACGTAGGTCTTGGGCATCAAAGACAGGTTTTTTTCTTTTCCTTTTCCAAGGTTTTTTTTTCCTGCTATTACAAAGAGAATGAGAATTTAAGTAAAAATTGGAGGTTGCTGCAGCTGTTAAAAGCCCTCTGAAGCCCATTGAGCAAGAACAGAGCTGTTGAATAATGCAGACAAGATAATGAACAGCAGACAAATGATCCCAGGAGACTCCCCGCTGGGGAAAGGGAGTGTATCCTTAGAAGCTAGATTTATTATCCTAACATCTTTTCTGGTGACCTCCAATTTATTGGAAATACCTGAGACATTTATAAACTCTCAGTTCCTCTCCTTCAACCAAAGCCAAACTTGCTCATCATTTCTACCTCAGCTACTAGAAGTCACACAACAAAGTTGCAAAACCCCGAACTCCCACTTTGAAAGAAGAAATGGAGACTTAGCTAATTGTGTAAAGGAAAAAGACCAGGAATGCATCTTTGTGGTCGATATGTTAACTGAAGTACAAATGTGTTTCCCTAGACTAAAGAAAAGCATTCTAGGTAGAAGGCTTTCTTATTTACTAGAAATTGCCAGAACAGTTAAAACCCTAAGTAACTAGAGTTCATAATGCAGCACTTTAGAGATACAATCTATGTCTAGCCAAATTTAGGCCGTTTTCCAACAACAGCAAAATTGTGAGATATACAGTATTGTGGGATTATAAATTATCTTTGTTTTAAAATCCAATATACCTTTGATGAATAATTTATTCTTTGAATGCAATTCATCAAATTTTATTATATACAACTTCACAGTTGAATTCAGTGAAAACTTACTTTGAGATTGAAGATATTATTCCATATAAGAAGAAAACAGTTTCCAAAGCCATGGGTAAAAATATTAGTTTAAAAATTTTTTGAAATATCTTAACGAGTTTCTAAGATACGTAGTCCATTTTTTAAAAATTTCATATTGCTGGTTTCTCAACTGCTTCTTAGGAAAAACAAAACCAACAAAACTGTATCTAACTTTAAACCTCAACTGTCCTGACCTACCAGGCCAATTGAACTTATTGAGGTCTTTAGAGTTAACATATGCTAATTATGTCAGTATGTAAATTTAAGATAGCAAAATTCTGAAGACCTTTGTTGTTTGAAAAGTACTATAAGTATTTATTCATAATGTACATCCATCATTTCAGTCACATTAAAAAACATTTGGGAATTTTTGTTAGTGTTAAGTAATAATATTTCAATCATCAAAAAATGTCATGTCTTTGTGAATAAATAAAGTGGAAAGGTTTTAATTTGCAAAAGGGATTGAACTGGATGAGATTAAATGTTAATTTGGAGTACTTGAAAGTTTTTCTCATCATGAGAGATAATGGAAGAAGAAAATCATAGTGGGGTGTTGCAGAAAGCTGGTGAAGGGGGCGGATTGTTAATACTAGTTAGATGAATTAAATTTGGTATAACTGAGATAAAGTGAGTTCCATTATACTACAGTGGGTGCTGAAAGAGCACCTAAATGGCTTAAATATATGACTTTAAATGCCAACCAGAACCACAAAATAACTAAGGCTATCTGATGAATTTATTTGTCCTTTCTTCTTTTTTTCCTTTTCTTGACTTCTGTAAAAATTGAATTCTGTCTTGATCAGTTGATGTCTAATTATTTGAATCATGTTAATGAACTGATTGTATCAACTACTTTTGAATAGCCAACACTGCACATAAATCCAATCACAGACACTGAGCAGCAAATTGCACAGAGAGATATAATTGAGCCTCTAGAAGTATATTATGTATATTGTGTATATTCCTACTAATTAAATAAAATGGTAAAATAGAACAAATGAAATACATGTGCTCAAGTTATGAAATGATGTGAATTCATTCATTCATTCATCCTTCAATTATTTTTTTAGCACCTACTATTAATAGGCACTGTTTTAGACAAAGGGGTTTTATGGTCGAGAGCTACAAGATCATTGCTTTCATGAAACTTATATTTTAGAGGAAGAAGAGGACAAGAAATATGGGCATTTTAAGTGGAGACAGAAGAATAAAATACCATCAACTGCTCTCAAGGAGTTAACAATCTGTTAGAGAAACAGGTGGAGAGAAAAAAATTACGTACATCATTTTGTTAAAGCTACATCTAAGATAGGACTTCCAGTTAAACATGGTAAATTAACCAGGTACATTTACCTTATATTAACTGCCCCTTTAAGGATGCAGTATTCATAAACTCATAAGAAAAAAGAGGAGAAAAAACTATAGAAGAGATAATACATGTTTTGAATTTGAAAAAAGGATAGGTAACTGGTGCTAGGAGATTTAGCTGGCCAGAGGAAAGCTGAAACTAACCCTGTAGGAATGGAAACCCCCCGAAAGCAGGCCAAGCTCAGCAGAGAACTCTAAAAAGATAAGAAACTGTAGGCAGTAAGTACCTCTAATTGGATTGTCTTATTGAGTTGTACAGAGTTTCTTGCACATACTGGAAACAGGCCCTTTGTCAAAATGTGTGTTGAAGGGGAGTGGGAGGAGGAAAGAGGGGGGAAAGGTACAGAGAATAAGTAGCATAGATTGTAGGTTGAAAGCAGATAGGGGGAGGGCAAGAATAGTATGAGAAATGTAGAAGCTAAAGAACTTGTAAGTATGACACATGGAAATGACTAAAGGGGGGGTGTGGGTGGGAGAGAGTATACAGGGTAGAGGGGAGTGAAGGGGGAAATGGGACAACTGTAATAGTATAATCAATAAAGTACATTTAAAAAAATCTGTGTTGTGACTATTTTCTCCTAGTGGGTGGCTTGCCTTTTCATTTTTCTTTTCTCCATCATCTGAAGAGCAGAAGTTTTTAATTTGGGGTGAGATCCATTTACATGTCAGGGTTTTTTGGTTTCTTTTTTTGGTTCTTGCTTTGTATTGCCTATCTAAGAAATCTTTGTGTATGTTGTACTAATTTGATACTGTTTTATGCTAAAAGTTTTATACTTTTATATCATATCCATTAGAATTGGGATGCCCATTACAGCAGCCACTAGCTACTGTGGCTCTTGCGCTCTTGAGATGTGGCTAGTCTAAATTGAGATGTACTATAAGTTTTGTAAGTATAAAATACATGAAAAAGAGAAGATTGAATATGTAATTAACATTTTATATTGATTATATATTAAAATGATAATTTTATTAGGTTAAATAAAATATATTGATAAAATTAATTCATTTTATTTTAAAACTTTAAAAAATATAGCCAGAACATTTGAAATTACATATAAGGCTCTCATTTGTGGTACAAATATTTTCTATTTGACAGGACTGATTTAGATACCTTTCCTTTAACTCACCACACCTTTTACCTGCCCCACATAGCAGACAACTATTTCTCCATCACACTAGCAGAAGATGGCATGTTGTATAAAGAGTTTGTGTCAGAAAAGCTCTGGAGCATCAAGGTCAACTGTGGGCAGGAATGAGGTGTTATAATAAAAATAAAGGGATTAAAAGAAATTTGACATATAAAACAATAAAAGCCCTTAATCCCCTTTCTATGATTGGTCTGTGAACACTGGCATAGGCCTAGAAAGCAGTCCCAAGCAGAGCAGGAGGAGGGACATATCTCAGAAAGAAAGACTATAAACTATATAGATCTGATATATTTGAACATAACCAAAATGTTTTTCTTGCTTTAGAGTATTTAGAGATAAATTGATGCTTGATTCATAGCAATGATTAAAATATGGAGTAAAATAATATAATCATTAAGTCTAGGGGGAAAGATATGCAAAATAGGAAAAGTAATCAAAGTATTTGATATACTCCACTGTGAATAATATTTACATAGTAATGGTCATGTAAACACTGAACACTTATCTAATAAAAACAGGGTTATATATATAATTTGTTTGGATAGGGGAATAAAAGTATATGTACATGTGGCAGTGACATATAAGAGTATCAAAATTTTTAGGATATCAATAGATAGTACCTAAAGATGAAAATATTAGCAGAAAGAGCTAAAGAAATTGAAATGGTTATTATTGGGAAAGGCCATCATTGCTATGGTCCATACGAGTCAATTCCTAGGGCCCAGAACAGTAGAATGGAGAAGGATGAAGAGTGAATCTGGATGAGCAACGAGAATATACCTAGTATACCCAGTTCCAGAGAAGAATGGGGAAAAGCATAAGAGAAAAGGAGCATAAAATATTAAAATAATCTTAATTCTTAATCCTAGAGGATAAAATGATTGACAATAATTCCAGAATGTGAAGTTTCTAGACTAGAAAATAGCTATTTAAGTGTTTTTTTTTTCATTGCAGCAATATTTACAATAGCCAAGATTTGGAATAGCCAAGTGCCCATCAGTAGATGGGTAGATTGAAAAACTGGGGTATGTTTATGCAATGGAATACTACGCAGCAAAAAAAGGATGTCCTACTTTTTGCTAGAGCATGGGTAGAACTGAAGACTATTATGCTAAATGAAATAAACCAGTTGGTGAAAGACAAATACCATATGATCTTTCTTATAAGAGGAATCTAATGAACAAAATTAACTAATGAGCAAAATAGAAGCAGAAGCATGGAATCACAGAATATACTGACAGTGGTAAGAGGGGATAGGAGGGGTAGGGACTATTGAAAAGCAGGTGAAGGGATTAGTCAAAGAACATACATGAAGGACCCATGGACATGGACAACGGTGTGGGGATTGACTATGAAAGTGAGGGGCAGGCTGGGCAGAGGGGAGGTAGAAGGGGGAAAAATGGGACAACTGTAACAGCATAAATAATAAAACAAACAAACAAATAAATAAATACTTTTAAAAAATCCTGGAATATAATGAATAGGTTGTACCATAATTCTGTAGATTAGGTAGGATGACAATCTATGCCAGCAAGACACATTAAACACTTGAATGAATCCTTGGGGAAGTATTGGGCCTTTTCTCATGATACTGATAAATATGTCTGAGGTTTATTAAAATCCCTCCCCTTTTAAAGATGAAAATAATGTACCAAATAACATTTTTTGCAGTTCTGTTTTTTTCCAATGTGTAGCCACATTAAGAGCCACTTTGTTTCTTTAGGCATTTGTACTATAATTAAAAGTTGTATTCATTTTCTGTTGGTATGTAACAAATTGGCCACAAACTTAATGACTTAAGGTAGCATATTTATAAACTCACAATTTCCACAGGTCAGGAGTATGCACATGGCTTAGACAGGTCCTCTGTTTTTGGTTTAACAAGACTGCAATCAAGGTGTCAGATGGGCTGTGTTCCCATTTCGAGCTCCACTGGGAAGAATCTGTTTCCATCCTCATTCATGTGACAGAATTTGTTTTCACAAACAGAATTTGTTTTCTCGTGGCTGAATGACTGGGGGCCCCAGCATTGTTCTAGCTGTTGGCCAATTGGTGGTCACTCTCAGATCCTAGAAGCTGAATGAAGTTCCTTGTCATGTGGGCTTCCTGGATGGGACCACTTACTTCATCAAGCCAGGAAGAAAAATTGTTCACTTCAGTCAGTTAGGATGGAGTCTGACACGAAGAAGCATAATCATCGTTGTGAGAGTCTATCACCATTGTCATAGCCTATTTATTAAAGCAAGTCACAGAGTCTGCCCATACTCAAGGGAGGGGATTGCACAATGGCATGGAAACCAGGAGGTGGGAAATCAGTGGACACCACCAACAAAAAAAATACAGTGAAGATTAAATAAAAAAATAAAATAAGTTTAATCTGTTGGGAAAAAAAAGAAAATCACTGGGGAGCACCTTAAGTCTGTTTGCTACAGAAGAGAATGGAAAACAGGAAAAATTAAACCTTGCTAAACCTTGATGTGCAAATGTGGTTTTCAATGTAATTGTTTCTCTACTCACATGTATTTGAAATATTTTAAAGTTCAAAAGTAGTTTATCTACAAAACAACTCATAACTCTACTTTGCTCTGTTGTCATCCTCTGTTTGACTTGCACTACAATGGAACCCAATTCAATGGCTTGTGCCTCCTGGTCTTCTTATTTCCCATGCTTGTCACAGTGCCTGACTCATAGAAGCAGATCAATGAATGACTGGTAATTAAATGAATTCCCTAAAATGTTAAAAACAAATAAAAAAATCAGTTATACCTCCAAAAAATTTATTGCAGCTCCACACTGTCAGGACCTGAAGGGTAGTTAATGATTGCTACTGTCACCCAGGTATAGAATCATAATTAAAACTATAATTTATTGAATGATTATTCTATCTCAGCCAGTGGTCAAAAGTGCTACACACATTTTAACTACTGTTTAATTCTCACAACAACCTTAAAGAGTTAATTAAATATTTTCATAATGGTGAGCCCCTCCAAAAATGCTATGGCGATGAGTTTCACAGACAGTAAAACTAAGATTAAACCTAACATTTCTTCTCTTACAATTTTATTATCATAAACAACACACTCTTTTTATTTCTTTTTGTAAGGTAATAGTTGCCTAAGCAAACTCTAACCTTAACATTAAAACATCTTTAGTTCTCTGACCTCAGGTGTTCAACAGGTCTTTGCCCTCTGCACAGAAAGTAGTCTTTTATATTTAAACCAGAGATGATTATTTTATGCAGATCTTAAAATGTATTTATAAATAATCATGCATTCAAACATATTAAGTCATTTAGGACTGTAATTAGTCATTGTCAAGTCTCGGCAAACAGCAGGATTCTAATTGCAAAGCAGTGTTTGCCCTCCTTGTGCCTCAATGAAACTTTCAGAGAAGGGCAGCATGTGCTTCTTAATCTGTCTTTCTAACAGCTAGTAGCAAATCAATGAAGATGAGGCTGGTGGGTATGATAAATTAATATGCACACTGACAACTTATAACCATGCAATTGCTTAGGGAATTACTATGCGACCATATCCAAGTAATTATATGTTTTAAATGATTTATCTCAATTTATTAACAATACACCCCTAAAATGGAAATAAAAAGAGAGAAAATGCAAATAGCATGTTATACCAACTTTATGTTGAACTTATTAAGAGGTTGCCCTTTTAATGAAAAATTTAATAAATTAAGAGGTTTGTTATGAATAAGCATTCTTACTACTTGTTAAGTATTTGTCACCACAGACCTGTCATAGTCATTCTAATTATGATTAATACCTTATCTTGAATTCCATCTCCATTCACATTTCAGTAACAAATGTAACTCCTATTATACGATCAAGGTTCATGAAAACAGGATCATTTGCCTATGACCTTATATTTTATTCATTTTTACATTCATATTTAACAGATTTCTCTGAAAGTTAACCTTGTGAATCCTTTAATTTTTAAAGTGCATTTTATCTTTGACATGCTTTTCAACCCTTTATACTGTTTCAAATCATAGTTGTGTACTCAACATAAATGAAAAATCCTAACATTTTGATTATCCTTGTGTATATCTAGGAGCTGCTACTTTGAGGCTTTGCTTTAATAAAAGTTTTTGTCTGCAATGAAGAGGGCTACTTTAATTCTCTCAAGCATAGCTGCTGTACTCAATATGGAAGACCCAGGTTAATGAAGTTCAAAAAATCATGTGTTAGGATGCAAGGTCAAATTTTTTCATTGTAATCTACGTAATATAAATCATGGTGAATATGGAGGTTTTTATTGTAGGGGTTTTTTCCAGTGGTATAATAGAATGTGCAATCCATATCAGATTATGTTATGTTACATGTTACATAGTTCTTTTTTAGTTCTTTCTCTTTTTCCTTTGTACCCTTTCCTCTCTTCTCCTTACTTTTCTCTTTTCAGTTTTCTTCAATTTCTGTCCCCATTTTATTCCCTCTTCTTTTAATTGTTTCTCTATTTTTATTTTTTTCTCTGCATATCTTTGTCCTAATTCTCTACAAATATATGATTTTCACCATTTCCATCCTCCCTTTTGTCCTGTTTCTCTCTCACCCTTGTCTTTCTAGGCCCATTCATCTCCCCCAAGGGAGTCCGTATTCTCCAAGTGTGCAAGAGAAAGCCATCGTTGCATTAGATTTTTCTGTGGTTTTAAGAGTCCTCAATTATTTATACTACCAGGTGTTAAAAGCTCCAGAAAGAAATAGGAATAAAAATATTACTTCTTTTTCTATCCCTTTTATTAGGCTCTATGAGTGTATAAAGTGCTATATTTAAGAAACTCACTGGACTCAACATGAAAATTAAGCCAATTAACTTTGGGCAAAAATAATAGTAACAATGGATTGTAAGGAAACCAGATCATTTATGAAACATGAAGTCTGCTCTCCTAAGGGCTGGATATCAGTGAAGGGCAGCTTCTTTAGCAAGAAGAAGCTCTCTGGTCCCCAGAGCCACTGGATCCTTCTCAATCTCTGGTGTTGATGAGGAATACTCCACATACACATCAGCAAAGCATTTGTAGTAAGCCAGGTAGCATAAGCGAAGTGTATGCAAATCAGAGAAATGAACCCTCTCCTGAGGTCTTCCAATCACTCAATTCTTGAAGCAATTAGCTGATAGTCTATTTCCCCTTAAACTAGATGCATTTACATTTTCTTCATCATCTGAAGCATGTCTTCACACATTTCAGGTTCTCCATTATAAGCAGAGATAAGTACTATGCACTTATTATTGAATCCAGTGGAATAAAGTCAAACACTCGTGGTATGCAATATTCTAATGTTGTAAAGAACTGATGAGTTTTTCTTTTAAAAAATACCACAAAACCGACTACATTTTAATTATATTTTCTCAGAAGTATCTGTGAGAAGGAGGGTCATGTGTTTAAGAGTGTTTAATGTACTTAAAAATTATATCTTCTTGCAGTCTCCAGTACTGATTTAATAGGTCTGATCTTTTGAAATGAATCCTATATCATATTTATGATGTCTTATTCAAGAATGAGGCTAAATCTAATGAGAGGCAATTCCTTTGATGAGAGTGACAATTACATCACTTGAACCAACACATCAACAGCTTTCTCTTCTTACTGACAATAAACTACTTGCCTCGGAAATAAATTTAATGTTTGAATCTCAGGTTTTTGATTGTCATTTGTGAACAAGCCAGCTCTAACTTAGATGTGTCCATAATCATGCAAAACAAAGGGGAAACAGAAAATCAAATGCCAGAGATAAACCAGAATTTCCCACTCACCATCATTTTCAACTTCTCTAAACACCAAATCTTTCCTCAAAATGCAAGTGAACAAACTAAATATGGAGCCTCTACTACATAGCAGACTGTGTTACAACTAACCTGCTTTGTTCAAATCCTTTTACAGATATAACCTGGAGATATTATAGATTCAGTTCCAGACTGCATCAATAAAGTGAATATTGCAATAAAACAAGTCACACAAATTTTTTGGTTTCCTAGTGCACATAAAAGTTATATTTAAAAAAGTTATGTTTATACTATAATGTAGTCTATTAAGTGTGCAATATATTATGTCTAAGGAGCAATGTACATAGCTTAAAACGCTAATCATCATCTGAGCCTTCGGTGAGTCATAATCTTTTTGCTGGTGGGAGATCTTGCCTCAATTTGTTAAAAGAATGAAAAAGTGATCTCTGTAAAGCACAATAAAATGAGGTATGCCTATGTTTCTTCTAGGAGTCCTTTGTAAGTAGCTAACAAGTACTGAAATGGGTAAAGTGTCAAAGGCAGGGAAACATGGCAAAGTTCTATGTGCTTCAAGAGCTTCCTTCACAAGCTTCTGATTTGATGCTATGTAGTCTAAATCTTTAAAGCTTAATGACTGAAAGTCTTAAAAAGGTAACTCTTTTGTTGAGGAACAGGTTAATGGTAAGCAGCAATTCACAGTTTTATCTGGTTGACAGAGTACAAAGGCACCACAGCTGGTAAAATATGTATTAGTAAACAACAACCATTGAGACAATTGGCTAGGCAAATATAAATTTAAGAAACTCAAAATCCTTACCTAATTTCTAATATCATTATAAATTCTAGATGAACATGTTGAATCACAACAAAAATATGTTCCTTCTAGCTCTAAGGTACTTTGATGTGAAAAAAAATGCAGTTTCAAATTGTCTTTCTCAATTCTACCAAGATTTTAATAAAATGGCAGAGAACATTAAGTAAAAGATTGCTTGTATCTTATCTAAACACAAACTAGACTTTACTCATCTGTCTTTATACTTGGTAGTCAGTGCAAATGTCATATTTTGGCAAATGTCAGTCGATCTATAAATTTCTTACCAAAGAAAATGAATCGATCTCATTTGTTAAATGTCCTGCACACCTTGACCCAACACTGCTAAAAAGAGGTGCGATTTGTTTACCTGTTATATTAAAATTTTCATAACAAAAGCTTTTGGTCACTTTCCATTTTCATCACATAATGAGATTTTGACTTTATAGAAATGGAAAAAGCCAGCAGCTCCTGAAACACAGGCCTACAACGGCTGTCATTGGTGCTGGTGTCACTGATGTCATTGATGAGCTTGGCGTCACTCACATTTCCAAAACGTGACGCAAGCAGCATGTCCTGGTCTACATTGGAAATACATGGAGGATGAACACCGAGTACAGGATTATCGTAAAACAGGAATTTAGTTGCCATTCAGTGACTGCAGGTAATACCAGCCAGGACATCCAGCGAAATCCTCCCTAAATTGGTTTAATTATCTCTGCTGAGATCTTGAAGAGCCTGGTAAAGAATAAACTGATTGAGCACTTTATTGTTTGATATTGTGTATGCTGCAACAAAAGTGGTACAGTGAAATAAATTCTTTTTATAGAATAAGGAAAGAAAAGAAAAAAAATGCCACCAGAAAAAGGCCAAATTAAAGAGGATTTTTTCAATTTCTTTACTAAAACTGTAACTTATTTGGTGTCTTCTATTTACCAAGTTCAAATTAGCTCTGTGCTTTAAAACCATTTGTCCTAAGAAAGGGGGGCTTAATTAATGATGACACTTCATGTGCTTCAGAGCATTTAAAAATGACAGACAATTTAGACGTGGATAGCTTATAATGAGGAAGTTATAGACAGAAAACACCTGACTGACAATGAGCTAGCTGGCCCTCAGAACAAGCCTGTAGGTGCAGAGTAGAAGGTCATTATTAGAAGCTACAAGTCTAAATCTTGCTGTTGCTAGTAAGTAAAATACTAAGTACTCCATGCTCAACTGCCTTTGTTGGGAGAACATTTAGCTTGAATGACGTCCCATTTAACTGACAGTCAGCATTGGTGTAATATAGGCTTGATAAGAGCAAAACCGCAAGTCCATGCATACTATACTTTTGACTATATTCAATTTTGCCACCCCAGCAAGGAAATAAAGGTCATCCAAAAGGCTGCAGGTACTTCTTTTTCCAATGATACTTTTAGAAAAGAAAGAGAAAGAGTAAAAATATCCTATGGTATCATAGAACAGAAAGAAATAACTCATCACTTTTTAAAAATTAACTAAACATAGTATCTGTTTTATTATTCCTATTGTATTTGTGTTCTCATTTTAAAGTTCTTACATTTAGTCCTGGCTGGTATGGCTCAGTGGATTAAGTGCCTGCCTGTGACCCAAAGGGTTGCCAGTGCGATTCCCAATCAGGGCACATGCCTGGGTTGCAGGCCAGGCCCCCAGTAGGGGGCATATGAGAGGCAACCACACATTGATGTTTCTCTCTTTCTCCCTCCCTCCCCATCTCTAAAATTAAATAAATAAAATGTTTTTTTAAAAAAGTTCTTACACTTATATATCTTAAGAATGTATAAAATATAACCTGAAAAATCTAAAATTCCAATAGTTTTTTTTAATTCAAATAAATCACTGTGCCCAAAGACAGAAACATCATAAAATACTGTTATATTTTTCTGACTTGTTACTTATTTAATGAATCCTACTATTAATCACTTCTAACTGCTACTGTTAACTAGGCTCATTGTTGTTTTGTTTAAATAATAGCATTCATTTAACAAAAACTAAATAATACAGAATATATAATTTCAAATAAAGACCCATTTTTTCCTATTTTTATGTTAAAGTAATGACATATTTGAATATACTTATTTATTACATATTATGCTTTTCTGGTGTTTTTAAATCTGGTATAATGGTGTCAGGGGTTGGTTCCCTAAAGAGTTGGTTACTCCCTTAGCCACGGTTCTTACATTCAGTTCAAGGGTCCCAAAGTGCATGTTCCAGGGAGAAAGACCCAGGTGGGTGCTGCGTTTCCTTTTGGGGCCCACCCTGGAAAACCACACCACTTGTGCTGGAGTCTGTTCCTTAGAAAGGAGTCACTATGTCTGGTCACATTCAATCGGGGAATCAGACTCCATTTTTTGTCAAATTGTAAATATTTTTAAAACTATCAGAATGTATAAAGAACACAGTCACTCATAAAATTTTGCTGCACAGCCCTGGCTGGCGTAGCTCAGTGGATTGACTGCGGGCTAGGAACTAAAGTGTCCCAGGTTCGATTCCCAGGCTCGATTCCCAGGCAGGGTAAATTCCTGGGTTGCAGGCCATAACCCCCAGCAACCGCACATTGAATGTTTCTCTCTCTCTCTCTCTCTCTCTCTCTCTCTCTCTTTCCCTCTCCCTTCCCTCCCTAAAAATGGATGAATAAAATCTTAAAAAAAAATTTTGCTGCGCAAATATGTGGGTTCACTCTTTTTAGAGAGTTAGCAACTTGGAAATATCTATCAAAATTTTAAAAATCTATTTTTTAGGAGTTTAGGGTATGGACATACTTGTAAAAATATGCCAAATATGTTAAAGATTTCCCACTCCACCCCAATTTTTTATTTTGAAAATATTCAAAACTATAGAAACCTATTGTGGAAAACAAGAAAAGGACACAAAATGTTTAATACTCTTCCCACTGAGACAGTCTCTTTCCCCTTCGTTTGAACCTGAACTACTGTAACTTCTTTAAGCAACAAAAAAATGGTGGAAGGTACCCTGTACCAGTTCTGGACCTAGCTTTTAGTGGACTGGCTCTTTAAGGTGTGGTTTCTTGAACCACATAAATTCAACTACCCTGGTGTAGAGACCTTGATGCTACATGGAGAGAGAGAGGATTCCAGCCTAATCCGGCTTTTCATCTATCCCCACCAAGGAATCAGGCAAGGTTTGGATTCTATGTAAGGGCCCATCCAAGCAGCTGAAAGCCACAGAGTGACTACAGGTAATTCCTCATAGAGCAGAACAATCATCCGTCAAGTGATTGTGCCCTTTCCAAACTCTTGATTCACAAAATGGTTAAATGTAATGAAATTTTTCTTTAGGCACCAAGCTTTGGATTTGTTTGGTATACAGAGGATGCTTCTATGCCCTTCACCCATTTTCATCAGCTGTTAATATTTTACCACATTTGCGTGCACTCTATCTTTTCTTTAATCATTTGAAAGTAACTTGCAAATACCTTATAAGTCATACCAAATAATTCAGAATGAATTCTTCTTCCTAATCACTATAGCATTATCACTTCCAAAATATTTAAGATTGATACAATAATATTACCTAATATAAAGTATAAATCATAGAGCTTTAAAAATAGAGTATCTAATCAAGGATTACACATAGCATTTCATTGTCATGTTTCATTAGTCTTCTTTTATTTATTTTTTAATTTTTTTCTTTTTGAAGATTTTGTTTATTTTTAGAGAGAGGGGAAGGGAAGGAGAGAGGGAGAAAAACATCGATGTGTGGTTGCCTCTCACATGCCTCCTACTGGAGACCTAGCCCAGGCTTGTGCCCTGACTGGGAATCAAACCGGCAACCCTTTGGTTAGCGGGTCAGAGCTCAGTCCACTAAGCCATACCAGCCAGGGCCCATTAGTCTTCTTTTAGTCCATTGCAATAAGCCTCTGCCCTTTTTGCCTTTCATGGTATCGATATTTTGGAGGAGTTCATAGTAGTTGTCTTGTAGAAAGAATTTCCTACCATCTGGATTTGTAAAATTAGTTTTTCTTTATTATCTTAGGGTTAAAAATTTTTGGTAAGAGTACAACGTAGGATGATATGCAGTTTTCAGTATATCATACAAGAAGACACATAATGCCAGTTTGTCCCATCATTGATCATGCCAACTTTGATTATTTGATTAAGATGACTGGCATTAGATTTTTTCCACTGGGAAGATCTAGATATCTTCTCTTTTATAATTAATAAAGTCTTTATAGGGTGATACTTTGAGACTCTGTGGCTATCCTGTTCCCTTACAACTTTTCACCAAATCATTTTAGCATTCACTCACAATCCTTGATTGACTGAGTTATTATGTGGGGGGTTGTATAATGGTGGTTTGCTAATTCTGCATTTCTTTCTACATTTGCTAGTTGGCATACTTCTGTAAAGAAGTTCTTTACCTCCTACTTCTTTGTGCTTGTCATAATAGACTAAGAGATTCTTTTTCTTTTTGCCTTTTTTGAGATATAATTAACAAATATAATTGTAAGATATTTTAAGTGTACAATGTGATGAGTTGAAATACATATACATTGTGAAAGAACACCCCACATTGATTTCATTAACATGTTCATCAACTCACATATTTATCTGTTAGGTGTGTGTGAACATTTAAATTTCACTTTGTTAGCAAATTTGAATTATACAATTCAGTGTTATCAACCATAGTAATGTTGTAATTTAGATCCTCAGAACTTGATCATCTTAAACCTGAAAGTTTGTACCCTTTTACCAACCTCTCTCTACTTGTCCCAACCCTAGCCCCGACAACCACTTCTCTATTCTTTGCTTTGATGAGCTTGTCTTTCAATTTTTTTTATTTTTTAGATTCCACATAAGTGATACCATGCAACATTTGACTTTATCTGGCTTATTTCTAGCGAAATGCCCTCCAGTTTTGTCTATGTTGTTGCAAATAACAGAATTTCCATCTTTATTAAAGCCAAGTGATATTCCATCATGTATTTATACCACATTTTTTGTTCATTCATCATTGATGGGCACTTTGGCTGTTTCCATACCTTGGCTATTGTGAATAACGTTGCAATGAACATGGGGGTGCAAGTATCTCTTCAAGATAATTTTGCTTCCTTTGGATGTATACTCCAAAGCTTCATATATCCAAAGTGGGCCTTACTGGATCGTATAACAGATTCTTTTTTCAATTATTGGTTTTGATGTTCAAATCATCTCAGATTTGACCAATGGCTTCTGCATTCTCTTTGCTTGTCCCATTATCTCTTTGTGTGCTTTCCTCTTTTTTGGTGTAAGATGTTCCAGGAGGGATGGAGCAAAAAACAAAAAGGACCCATGGACATGGACAACAGTGTGGTGATTGCAGCAGAAGAAAAAGGGGTGTAAGGGGACTAAATGTTAATGGGTAATGAATACAACAAAAATTCTTTTTAAATCTTCATAAAAATAAAATAAATGCAATTTAAATAAATCAAATATTGTAAATAGATGATCACACGTTTTGTCTTGGTTTTGGTAATCATATTATTACTTGAACTTCATTTAATCATAGGTAAATTTTTTTCTTCAAAGTTTAAGTGTGAGCACTAACATTTATTTTCTTTTGTTTTTGTTTTCCTCTTGAGTATCACATGGAAATTAAAGTGATATAAAGTTCAAAAAAAAAAAAAAGATGTTCCAGGCTCACCCAGATCAGGAACTGACCATTTCTCTAAGAAGCTCTGGTTCCCCTTATCAGGAAGGTATTTAGAAGCCAAGTACTGTGTTTAGGTGTGCTTATTACTACTGAAACTCAATTTATACCAACACCACCAATTCAAATCCAACATTACAGGGTCCCTCATATTCCCCTATTCCATGTTTGTATCTCTCTCACAGTGATTCCCTGTAACTTTATTCATTTGCTGTATGTTTTACATACACAAAAATTTCAGAATGATTCTACCAATACAACAACTGAGTCAAATACAAGATTTCTTTGTAATTATTTTTGCTCTTAGAACACTAAAGATTTTCAGCCAGAGCTTCATATATATAATTTGCTTGAATTAATTTTTTCTTCTGTTTGCTTGTTAATTTCATTTATGGCCCAACCCCAGTTTCAATGCCAGTGACTTCTTTTTTCATATTTTGAAATTCAATTTGTTTTAAAAATAATATCTAGACCATGTACATGGGCCAAAAGTCAAAAAGAACTCTTTCTCCGATCCCTATTTAGTTTAGTCCATTTCTATTTATAACATATAGGTAACCAATTTCATTAATTTGTTTTATATTGTTTCTTTCATTTTTTAAAACCAGGAAAATATATTGGACTTTCATTTTATATAATATGTACCAAAATAAATATATTTTTAACTCCTTTCTTTTTTTTCACTTAGGGTATATCTGGGAATATTCATATCAATTAACAAATATCTGTTCTTTCTTTGTGACTAGTTGCAGAATCCTTTTATAACTAAACATTGTTTTAAAAAATTTGTTAAAAAACAGATACTCTGGGATCAACCCCTCTGGGTTCAAAACCTGGTTTTATATTTCTCAGGTAGCTTTTTCTTAGCCTCTTCTCCTGCCCCCTCTACTGGTGCCCCAAGGTTCTTTTTTTGACCTTTTTTTATTTCTTTTTTTACAGAATTTCTTTTGATTATAGGTTTCTGAATTGGCAGGGTTTTTTTTTTCTCTTTCATCCCTGAAAAATATTAGAACACTTTCTTCTAACCTACATAGTTTCTGATGAGAAATATGCTACAATTATAATTGTTTTCCTACTATAGGGATGGAGTTATAATCTCTGGCTGCTTTTAAGGTTTTCTTTTTTGTCATTAGTTTTCAGAAGTTTTTTTAAAAAATATTTTATTTATTTACTTTTAGAGAGGGAAGGGAGGGAGATAGAGAGAGGAGAGAGATAAACATCAATGTGCGGTTGCTGGGGGTTATGGCCTGCAACCCAGGAATGTACCCTGGCTGGGAATCGAACCCGGGACACTTTGGTTCCCAGCCCACGCTCAATCCACTGAGCTACACCAGCCAGGGCTTCAGAAGTTTAATCATGATGTGTCTTGGTATGGGTTTACCCTGTTTGGCCTTCACTTAAATTCTTGAACCTGAAGGTTTATGTCCCTTGCCAAATTTGTGAAGTTTTCAGCTATTATTTCTTCAGGAACTTTTTCAGCCCTTTTTTCTTTCCTCCTCTTCTTCAGGACTCTGATGACATGATATTAGATCTTTTGTGTTAGTCCCACAGGTTTCCAGGGCTCTTCTTCTTCTTTTCCCCCAGTCTATGTTGTCTTTATTCTCCAGGGAAATTTCTATTATTTTTCTTTTCAGTTGGCTGATTTTCCCCCCTCTGTCTTCTACATTCTGCTGCAAAGTCCATCCACTGAGCTTTTTATTTCAGTTATTGTATTTTCATTGCTAGAATTTCCACTTAGTTCGTTACATCTTCTATTTCTTTGCTGAAGCTTTCTATTTTTCTTTTGTTTCTGGCATGTTTATAATTGCTTGTTAAAGCATTCTTATCACATTCACTTTAAAATATTTGTCAGGTAACTATCTCTGTTGGCATATATTGATTGTCTTTTCATACAATTTGTGGTCTTCTTGGTTTTGGGTACTATAAGGGACATTGAGTTGAAACCTGGACATTTTTACATAAAACACTGGATCTTATTTATACATTTTGTTATAGTTGACTTTCTTTGACTCTACTCCATCAGAGTGGAGAGGTGTATTGTCTCATTACTGTGAGGTAAAGGTAGAAGTCTGGCTCCATTCAGCCTCAGTTGATGCCTGAGTTGGAAAGATTCGTTGTTACTACTGGGAGAGAACAGGAGTTCCAGCTCACAAGGCCACTGTGGGGGTGGACTTGTTACTACTGGGCAATGGTGGAAGTCCCTACTTTTCACTAGTGTCCCCTGACATCACTCCACTGGGGACAGAAAAAACTCACAACAATGAGGGGTAGAAGTCCAGGCTCCCCACTTGGTCTCTGCTGACATAGCAGAGGTGTGGGGAAGGCCTTGTTATCAGCAGTGGGGATGAAAAGTCCCAACTCCCTGTTTGGTTTTCTTTGATAAGACCATGGCAGTGTGTTCAGGTGCCTGTATTAGCCTCACAAGTGTGGAAATCTAGGCTCTCCACTCAAGGCTGGTTGCTGGTTGGGATAGGAGTGGGTCACCATGTTCTCTGTGATGCTTAGTTGCAGTGGTTATTGACTAAAAGATTTTGTATTTCAAGACTTCCCTTTTCCTGGTGTTTTGAATAGAAAGATCAGGCCTTGTTGGTGCCTTTTTTCCTTCTGTGTTCATTGGAGTTTCTGGTTTACTGTGTTCTTCTGCTGTAAATCTGGAATATACGCAATTAAAAAACCAAAGCAACAAGTAGTAAACACAAATTCACCACTACATCATGTCATGGATCCCAAGATCCTTAGCCAGTCTGCTTTCTTCTCTGTTTTTCAGAGTCCTCTAATATTTGTTGAATACATAATGTCCAGGTTTTTTAGTTGTGCTCAGTGGGCAGAATAGGGAAAATGTTCACTCCACATTCCTGTAAGCAGAAGTTCTTTAGTGTTAAATTTTATCAGAAGCTTTTATTTAACTCTATAGATATGACCTTTTTTTATTTTTGATGCACTGATTTGACCAGTTGATGTATTATTGTTCATTAACAGTTCCTGTAAAATATATAGCAATAGATTTTTTTTTTAAAAGTATTATAATATATTATAGGAATATATGCAAAATAAACTTTAAAATGTGTATTTAAAAGAAAAGTTATCAGTTATGTAAAAAGTAGTTTATATAAAACATTATTTCTCAATTCTAAAAAATAATTACCATATATTTTAAAGAGGATTGTTTATTATCAGATTTTTGTACACAACAATGACCATTTTTCTCCACTTTTCCCATCAGTTTAAAATTGAATTTAACATTGAATTTAGAAGAAGGGTGCCCAGAATATTTTAATACTTGGTTCTGTATGCTTACATATGGTCCTCATTAAAATGGCAACCTGATCCTTGCAGTTGCTCAGGCGAAAGTTTTGTTCTTCTTGATTCCTCTCTTTCTCGCTGCCTGGTTGTCTCTTCAGCTATGTATCCATGCATCTTGTTCTCACTTCCTTGAGGTCTTCTCTGCCCCCTACCACCATCGTTCCCAGCCCCCCATATAAAATAGAATTCCTTCATCTGCTTTCCCTTTCTTTCTTATTTTGTTTTATCTTTTTTTTCCTTTCTGTACCATATATCCCTACCTGATATGTTCCATGTTTATTTGTTTATACAAACAGTAAGTTGAACCTGGGCAGGGAGTTTGTTTTGCTCACTTTATCCTAGATCCTAGAACAACATCTAGCATGTTACATGCACTCAATAAATATTTGTTCAATGAGCCAATTGTTAAAAATGATGGTGACTATGGTGAATAAATGACTTCAGTGAAGATAGGCTGGTCTGCATACTTTTCATTTTAACTCAGCATCTATATTTCTTATATTTTTCATTTTGCTGTCCTGAAAACAGAACTTATTCTTTAACATATCAAATTAAATTCCCTAATAAGAGAGATAAACTCACATTTGTAACAAGCCACCAAAGTAAAAGTTTGTCTCCACCTTGATGTGGTACATATTATAGACCGTATTTATGGTACATATTATAGACAGTATGCTAATGAAGGACATGGCAAAGGATGTATGAGGAGTTTAATTGCAAGTCACCACTGCACTTGAGTCCAACCTTTCTGCATAGAGTCATTCATCATGAGTGACAGCCAGGAGAAGGAGGAGAAGCAGCAGATTCTTCCACAGATCACTCTCCCCGCTGCTCACCTCACCCTGTCATTCAGTTTACAGTCCTCTTTGTTAGCTGCAATTATTCCCAGAGGATGTACTTATCACCATGGCGAAAACACGAATGACATCAGCAGTAGCACTTACAACTCTGTGGCTGATCCAATAAATAACATGTGCTCAGTATGTGGAAGTGTTGAAGTGGCCCCTAAAATGTTATCAAGGAACAAGAAAGGTTACCTGGGAGCTGGTTAGAAAAGTGGAACCTCAGGCTTCACTCCAGATCTGCATTTCTACAAGATCTCAGTGCTTTGTATGGACACTGAAGTCTGAAAAGCACTGGTTTAAAGAAGGTATGACTAATATCTAAAACTACCATATCTTTAGCAGATTAGTTAGGACCACCATATCACAAATAGAATTCAACTAAAGTGAGAAAACAAAGTTTTTCACTTCTGACCTAGCAGACGTAATAGAAAAAGAAATTGAATTAACACACCGAATTGACCTATGTGGGTACATGGTTTTCAAAACTCTTATATGTAAACCATTTCATTTCCTGCAAGATGGGTGTTATCATTCCTGTTTTCAGTGGAGTAAACTGATGTTCAGAAAAGTGAATTGGTACTCCCAAGGTGACATAGGTTGTAAATGGAGAAAAAAATGCCATAACTCAGTTTTGGACACCACCTCCAATCCATCTCTATTTCACCTCAGCATAAAATTTTAAAAGTTTCTCTCTCCCTCCCTCCCCCTTCCCTCTCCTCATAAAGGATAATATACAGCTAGTAAAAGCACATTTTCCTTCTCATAACTGAACTGCACATTCAATTAATGTGATGCAGCCCTAAACAGATCAATTTTTGATGATTCTTTGCAAATAATTTCTTTGAATCTGAAAAGGCCTCTCCCTCTGGTGAATGTTCATCATTTGGCTAATGTTATATAGATATACACTAAGTGCATATTTGGGATCTGCTAAATGAGTAATCAGCATTGTAGCAATTTGTAAAGAAGTCCCTAGTTAAGTGGTACCATTTAGCTTGGTTTATTTCTTAAATATGGATTGGTATTTGTGAATATTTTTGCTGCATACAAAAAAAAATCAACATAGTTTTGGGAGGAATAAATTGTGGATTTGAGAAGAGTGAGGAACACTGTCAATAGTTCCCTAAGAAGATTTTTTTAAAGATAAATGAAAAACAAAGTATCTCTATTGACTTAATATGTGCATGATACAGCAGGTTGTGCACATGCACACACATAATTTGATCCTAATACCTACTTAGGTATCATCTTTCCTTGCAGTACTTTAGAACAGATCCTGTCTACTTTAGCTGATAGTACTGCAGAATCTGTGAAACTGCCAATAACAGCACTGAGTGGATTATACTTCTGTAAATAAAATTATCAGTGATTAAGACAGTATACTAAGTACCCATCAGTAAATGAGTGGATCAAATAATTGTGGTATATTTACACAATGGAATTCTACACAGCAGAAGGAAAGAAGGAGCTCCTACTCTTCGTGACAGCATGGATGGAACTGGAGAGCATTATACTAAGTGAAAAAAGCCAGGCGGTAAAAAACAAATACCTTATGATCTCACCTATAAGAGGAACCTAATGAACAAAACAAAAAAATGAGCAAAATAGAACAGAGGCATGGAAACAAGGAACAGCCTGACAACAGCAGAGGGGTGCAGGGAGGGGGAGAGGGGGAGAAGGAAGAGGAAGGTTCTAGTCAAGGAACAGGTATAAATGACCCAGGGACATGAACAACAGGGTAGGGATTGACTGTGGGAGTAGGGGGTGGGCAGGGCAGGGGAGAACAATGGGGAAAAATTGGGACAACTGTAATAGAACAACAATAAAAAAGAAAGAAAAAAGCAGTATATTTACATGAGCTCCACGATATCATGAAAAATGGAACTGTTAAACTCTTCCAGCTCTTTTCTTTAGATTCTTTGTTAAAATAATGGAAGAGCTGAAGGCTTTTAAAGCTATTTACTCCTCCACAGACCTCATATGAAATGGCTGTAGGGGAATACACAAAGTATTATGTATAATCGATTTATAGGGTTTGTTTATTTGAAGTGTCAAAACCAGGTCTCTTTGGGAATCTGAAATCCAGTTTAGAAAGAACACAGCTTGGGTAGCCTCTGCACTCCCATCAACATACTAGACGGCTGTAAGTTACAAGACTATGGCTGAAGAAATAATAGTTGACATTCTGTATTCTCACAAGTAGATCTCAAGAGCCCAAGCAATATGTATGGTCTATACATTGGGTACGTCATGTGAGTTCTCCATTCAATTTGTTTTTCCATCAGCCATATTTCATCAGCAATCATTTAATTGAAAATTGGAGCACTATAGGAGGTTCATAGCTTACTGCCATTATTTAATATTTGTTTTTATGACCAGCTAGCAAGGGGTTGTGGAAACCAGCAGTTTTTCTCTTGGGGAATACATACAATCAGAACCATCAACCCCAAGCATACATAAAACAGGATCTAAATCACATTTATCTTCCACCAGAGAACCAGTAACACAGTGACTGTGTCTCCAGAATTAAAAATTAATAGCCATAAAAGGGACTATAAAAGAGGTGAAAAGGATGTAGGTTTTGTAACAATATACAAGGAGTACTTAGAGGACCATTTATTTGCATTTTGGAGCTGAAGCATTACAGAGGTGGTCAATTCTGTTTAACAATTTTTTAAATGAAAAAGCTTATTTGCAAACACCAACTTGAACTCAGTTAAACTTTGTTTTGAATTGAAAGATTGTTAGCCTTACATTCTAGTTTAACTGACAATAAAATATAACCATATAATTGCAAAATGTCTTCATTTTGTAATGCTTGACTACTATTTTATTGTAATAACATTACTTTTTCTTCCAATCTTGTGGTTATTTGTAAAATCAAATATTGATCTTTCTAAGGGGGAAAAACCCTTTGATCTCAAAAATGACAAAAGTAATACAATCACAATATTTTCTAATTCATTGCATGATACATTAGCATAAAGTCACTTATTTATTGATGGAGATATTTTACTATGCTATATTTTAAAAAAAAGCTAAGAATTTTGACCATTATATTCAACAGGAAAATTGGTACTTTACCCTGGTAACAGTAAGATTAATGGTATTAATCTTACCATTGAATACAGTTCCTTGTACAGCTGCATATGACAAAAAATATACTCTAAATTTATATATACTCATATGTGCATCACACATTTTCTGAAAATTCCTACACTTTGGGACCTTGACAAATGTTTGTTGAATAACTAACCCTCTTATATTACTCTCCCAGCCAAATCAGCACAAAGGAGCAACAGCAGACTGCTCATCCCCCTGGCAGACGACTAGCATGAGGAAACAGGGGTTAGTTGTTTGCCAACATCTGAAATTTCAGCTACAACATGTCCTGTGGCCACTGGAAGAACCATGAAGTGAAGCTACTGAGGGGACAGTCTAGAGCCTGGCTGCAGCTCATCTTTATCTGCGGGGTTGGGCAGCCTCTTTTCATCTCACTCAGCACAGATCTTACTTCCACAGAGTGGCTGTCAAGTCTCTTATAAATTACCTTTACTTTTGTACCTTTCACTCACATGTCAAAGTAGATTTCTATAAAACAAACAAAAATAAAGAAAGAAAGAAAGAAACAAATTATTATGGGTGAACCATTCTTGCCCCAAATAGAAGTATTGGTCCTTAAAGAACAGTGTAAATACTATTTTATGAAGGTCAAGAATTTACCGAGGTCAAAAAAGTTGAGTTTGAAACCTGACTACATGGTTTATCAGTTGTAAATCCATCTTCACATGCCTGTTTCTTAGTAAGCAAAATGGTAGTAAGTAGAGCTCCACATCAAAGGTAGCTGTGGGGAGTAAATGAGCTAATTCTTATAAAGAACAGAAATACTACCTTTCACATAAAACCCTTAATAATGTTAACTATTATTAATATTTCTTCTGACTTTGCTTGGTTATTTTTATTTTTAGTGTACTTTTCTATTTTAAAAGAAATATAATGAGACTATGTTTTATTTTGCAAAGGCAACAATATTTGAAAAAAATTCATAATTCTCTCCAATACTACCACAATAACATTATTTGTGTTTGTATGTATTTCCTTCCTTTATTGTCATATGCATGTATGTTTCTACATAATTGAAATAAACCCACTCTTATATCAGTATTTCCCGACATCAGAAAATATCATCTCTCACATAAACTCATTGCACTCAAATCCCTGACTAAAGAGCCTGTTTCTGAGGAAGACTGAACTGAAACCTTGTCTTGTCTAGTATGAGAGACACGAAGTGCTACTTTGGTCTGAGGAGGAAAAATTACTGTCTAGCTGAATAATTGCTTGAGTTGACCATCAAACACCTGCAGGGTTTCCAGAAGTGAAGATTAAGGAGATGAAAGAACCTCTTGCTTAAACAAGAAGGGGGAACAGCCTAATGTGTGTTTAGGAAGTAGGTAGAACCCTGAGTGGCTTTTTAAAGTTTAAAATTCAACTAAGTAGGTATTTTGGGGTAGTGCTCCTGAAAGTCTTGTTCATGGACTGGTAGTGTCCTTACAACTATTACCAGTCAGTGAAAGACAAATGCAGAAAGTAAGGGTTTAGAAACTTTTATAGCAAAGTGACATGATTGTGATATTTTATTGTATTCAACAGGAAACTCAATTCACAGATTGGGTTTGGTGGGGGTCCCTGGCTCTTCACTACAGACAGTTTGAGAAGCATAGCTCTACAGATAAAAAAAGTTATCATCTGAAAACTAAGCTACAAAATGTTTTCTATAACAAGTACTTGAATATCAAGAGCAAAGGTGTGTCATAGAGACCAAGGCTAAGATCATCCACACAGTCATATTCCCAGTCACCAATGTATGGGTGCAAAAGTTGGACATTGAAGAATGCGAGTAGAAAAAAATGGATTCATTTGAAATATGGTGTTGGAGGAGAACTCTACAGATAGTCTGCACTGCCAAAGAGACGAACAAGTGGGCCCTAGAGTAAATTAAGCTTGAGAAATATTGCTGGAGGCAAAGCTGTCCTATTTTGAGCACATCATAAGAAGGCAGAGTTCTTAACAAGAGATAATAATTCTGGGAAAGATAGAAGGCAATGGTAAGTCAGATATGAGATGGACCAACTCCTTAAAGAAGCGATCTGCAGGAGCCTACAGGATCTGAGCTGAGGTTGCTGAGGATGGGACGCTGTGAACATCACTAGTTCATAGTGTTGCCATGAGTCCAAGCCCATTCAAGGGCAAGTAACACACACATCCAGAGTGAGGAAAAGTTCCCACAAAGAGACAGACCTTACCGAAGGTAAGAGTGTGTCCATCCTGAGAGGACTGACAGCTACATCAGCTGAAGAAAAGAAGCCCATCTGAATTCGATCCTAGAGAAAATCTCAGCCCTTGGGGTTTTCTCAGTCATTTTGGCAGGAATTGATCTATGTAAAAACGTACGTCTAGGACGCCCAGCTTTGAGTGCACATCTTCCAAACAACATTGGGGCTCTAACTTGGTCTCCCATGTAGATCACCCACATGAAGCCCACACTGGTCATGAATGTGAGTTACCTCATCGATCAGTTATATGTCCTATTATTTGGTTTTAGACATCAAGCTTTAGAGATCCAATAAAGTGAACTTTTCTCAACAAAACACTAAGTTTCTGAGTCTGAGTTTTGGTGAATTGCCAAGGGCAAGATGGCAACTATAAGGCCTCACGGCACGTGACTGGCCCATCTTCTCCTGTGGGTGATTTTCTGTGCTGAGCCTGTCCATCTGAACTTTCTGCAGGAAGACAGGCTCTTAGAGGGGTCTTGGATCCTAAATCATCTTGTTTAATAAATACATTTAGAATCTATGGAAAACCAAGAACTAAAATATGTGGCTAGTCCTATGGACTATAACCTGGTTTTCTGAATCGCTTGTTTAATTGCTCTGAGGAGTCAATCAGATTCTGTGAGATCTTCTCTCCTAGCATATATTCAAGATCAAAAATCCTTAATAATAGCCACTAGTTATTAAATGTTATTATTTCCAGAATACTATATAATCATCTTACATGGTGTTAATTAATGCTTCCAAAAACCCTTTGAAATGGGAACTATTTATTATTTCCATTATACAGAGGAGGGGCAGTAAAGAAGTGAGAGATTAACTAACTTGCTCAAGGTCACAAAGTTAGGAAGTGCCAAGGGCAAAATTCAAATTTAGGCTCTCTGATACAGCTCAGCTTTTAGCCACTGTTTAGTTCTGCTCTGCTTCTTTTGTTTTTCCAATGCTAGTTTGTTCTACTAAACCAAAAAAAAAATGAAGATCATGAAAGCTTTTGTCTTATAGAGCCAAATCCAGAGGGTATTGGGAACATAAACTCTGCCTTTTGTTTCAGAGTAAGTGGACTCTGTGCTGGAATTGGAAGAATTCACTTCATGGTTTTTATTCATATTCAGGCGGGTTGAGTATTGGTTGATTAAAAATCCCCAAGTCTAGTGGATTCATCTATGCAGCTGTATCCACACTAGTGGGATTATGTTAATTTTATACTCCCACATAATTTCCCTTCACCTAATTTCCTAACCCTTTTCTTTGAATTATTAAGGAAATACATTCTTATAATAAAATACATTTAAAACAATATAAAAGGGTATAAAGTGAGAACAGGAATACCTCTTTCAATCGTGTTCCCTCCATTCCTGTCCTCCTTCTTAGAGTTAATCACTGTCACCAGTTGTTTCTAGGTACCCCTATAAATGTAGTTAGGTATTTACAACTATTACTTTTTTATAAATACTATCACACAATACATGACATCCTACCTTTTAAAAAATATATCTTGCACATCATTTTACAAATATCTATAGCTACCTCAAATGCTGCATTGCTTGATGGGCACCTAGTTGGGGCACTGACAAAACAAGTGCAGGAAGAAAGAAAGGGAAAAGAGAGAGAAGGAGGAGAAAGGAGAAGAGGAGGAGGGAGGGAGGGAGGGAGGGAGGAAGAGACCTATTTTGACAAATTTATACAAAGTCTGTGCAAAATATTTTCAGGATCTAAAATATCTACAAGGAAGCTATTTTCTGCTGGCAGAGAGTTTTGAGTTTTGTGGTTTAAATTTATTTGAAATTGGAATTACATATTGAAGAAGCATCATACTTTCAATGTTTAGGGTTTTAACATACTTAAACCATCTCTGAATGTAACATTCTTTTAATGTCCACATCCATTTCACAAAAGTCCCATATTTATTTACCCAGCCCTGTGGAGAAGCATTCACATTATTTCCGATTTCTAATTACAAACCATGCTTTGGTGAACACGTATTTCTGCCTCTCTTTACTCTCACTTACCTGTCTGCGTACGTCTGTACACATGGCTATAAATTCCTATAAATCCAACTCCCAGTTTTTAATCCTGAGATTTCTTTGCCAATTCAAACTTTTCTGGAAGAAAGAAGAGAAAACAGAATTTTGTATAAGAAAATCATACAATTAATTAAGGCTCTGGAGAGGAGGGAGAGTCTCTTCTTTTGTTGTTCTAAAATTTAACTCCAAGAATTGGGATGGGGGCGGGGTGGGGGCACAGAGAACACAACAAATCTCTTTATATGTGGTAGAAAAAAATGAAGACTCTTTTACACAGGCGTAGTTGGTGGAATTTGGAGGATTTCAGGAAACTGGGCTCACTATTTTCATCAGTAGACACTATTACTACTTGCTTGCCATTTGTTTTTCTTTTATTGTGAACACACAATAGTTTATAGATATTAGGAAATTAGGCAGGGCAAGGCTTTTCATCATTTTTTTTAAATTACAGTCTCCTGCTGACATTGGATTTTTCACTAGAATGTGGTAGAGACCATTAATTCAGAAATTGGAATCCCCTTACCGTACTGAAATTCTTCTAGAAGTTTACTGAACAGGACCCATTATAAGACGACAATTGTGCTGCCTTATGCTGAATTCTGCTTTAGAACAAATACTAATGATAGTGCAAGATCCTATTATGTTTTATAAGCCAACATCAATCTTTTTCTTGAAGAACATACCACTGTATTAAGCAGTTTGGACTTATGCAGCAGAGGGCAGAGTTTTTAATTAGTCAGCTAAAGGTATGTGAGTATGAATGCACACGTATATTACTCATCTTTGAACATTTACCCCAGGTGTTCTTTGTAGATGACAATAGCTTGGTATGTGGAACAAAAAAAGGCAAGCTCTTAGAATTTCCTATGGCCATTTGGGGCAATATAGATGGACCTTGAAAATATCATGCTAGGCAAAGTAAACCAGACAGGAAAAGACAAGAACCATATGACTTCACTCATATGTGGGATGTAAAACAGAAAGTTAACAAATGAACAAACAAAACAAATAAAAAAACTCCTAGACACAGATAACAGTTTGGTAGTTAACAGAGGGGAAGGGGAGGAGAAGAGGGTAAAAGGGGTCAAATACATGGTGATGGAAGGAGACTTGACTTTGTGATAGTGAACACAATGCAATATACAGATGATGTATTATAGAACTGCACTATTGAAGAATTGAAACTTACATAATTGTATTAACCAATGTCACTCCAATGAATTTAATTAAAAAAATTTTAAAAGACATCTTAGAATTTTCATAGGTCACCATTTTTTCTTGTCCTCAAAACATGTTATTTTGAGAAATTAAATCCATTTTATATTCATTCCTATTTTAAAATTGGATGGCCATGTTGGAAACCCATGTTTCCTAGAGAATTTGTTGTTTTTACAGAGAAAAGGAGCCCTACATCCCTGATTACTTTGTAAAGAGTGAATCCCCAAGATTATTTAGTCTTTAGCACATGGAGCTTACCTGATTAGTTGACATTAAAGCTAATGTAAGACAAATACTCATCCTGTGAGGAGAGTGCCTGTAACTTTAATAATGCCCAAGGGAATATGTATGACCTCACACCTCCAATCCAGAGACTGTTTAACCATACCTCACAACTTGTGAATTTCAGTTATTTGTTCAGAGGGGCCATTCATAATTGCCTGTGTAAGCCTGCCTTTAGGATGCAAAGCAGAAGACAATGAAAATGCTACCCAGGCGAATTAGGGCAGCAGCTCTTAAACATATAAATTAACCAGGCCTCTTTTCACATCTCCTCCTTTCTATTCTGAGAGGTTTCAGTCCAGTTGACATCAAAGACAGGATTATGGGAGAAGATAAAAACTTGATCTAATGTCCATGTTTGAAGTCATGAAAGTCCTCCTCTCTCCATGGCAAAATAACCCTCTTCATAACACACACACAAAACCCGGGTCCAGGTGCAAGAAGTTGGGGGTGGGGTGAAGATGAGGGCCGGCTGCAGTAAGGCCCTGGCTTCTTGAGGTTGTAGGAATAACTGGGTGTTAAAGCTCTGCATTGCCAAATGTGCTAATGGATTGTTTGTAGGCTTGGGCCAGCTTTGTTCTGCAAATTAATATGTTAAGTCTTTCTTTTAAGCCTATGTGATGTTGGGATGGTTCTTTAATGAGATTTTAAATAGGTTTCCCTTACTATCAGCAAAATCGGAACAGAAATTTTTCTTAGGTGCAAGGAGGGTGATCTTTAACTACAACACCATTAACAAATATTTCCTTTAATGTCATTTGTCATTCAGAATTTTTGCCCCACAACAAACTATGGTATCTGTGTCCATTGCACCAATGGGATATGAAGCAACAAATATTTTTACATTAAAGTGGTAGGGTTAAAAATGCTTCAATAGATAGTTTTTGGGAGGTGAAAATTTGCAGGAGGAAAGTATATCATAATTTGAAGACATTATCTTACTTTGGAATTCACAGAAATTGACTGTGATGAACACAAACCTTGGCCCTTTTAAATACATGCAGCTGCACTGCCTGGCATTGCAGCCTGGAAGATTTATTTTCAAAACTCCGTAAGCTACAGCCCCATGACTTTTAAAGTCTTTAGTCCTTTAAGCACCAAATCAGCATTCAAGTGGCTGGTTAATCTCCCAAGGGCCAAAATGAAGTGCTGCGGCCTAGTTTATAACCCAGGCTCACAGTTAGGAAAGTCTTTCTTAGCACCAAACCTAGTGAGCCTGGAGTGTAAGCACAGTCTTTGGACAAAATTGTTGTGTTGGCTTCCGTCCTCCCTTTCTCCTTTCTTTATACTTTGTGCACTCGTGTACACTTGAACCCCCCCACCAAAAAAAAAGAAAAAAAAACTTTTATTAAGGGAAGAGAGGTAGCAGATATTACAATTTGGTTTGACAAGCAGTTCTTTAGGTTCAACAACCACAAAAAGCTCTTAGCTCCTCTCTATCCCCAGCCTCCCTGGTTGGGGGTCTCACAGAGGATCACTGCTCTCTGTACACTGTGACTGGCACACCTCTGGCGGAAGGCAGCATACTGAGGGCAGTCTGTCACAATGAGTGACATGTTCCAGTGTGCACGACGGCTCTGCCTAACAGTTGGAGGTATTTAATCTCTTTCTCCAAGTTAACAGAAAAATCAAACTTCCTAATGTATTCAAAAGCTGAGTCTTCGTTATGTGTAATTGGTGGGGACCTCACCATTTTCTAGAAAAGTCAGATTCTGAAAAGGAAACCTAAGGAGCCAAATGACTCAGAAGTCTGAGCAACCCCAGATAACTTTCTTTCAGCCTCAGTTTTATCTCTTTACATGCTCCCTCAATTTCATTTACATATTTACCTTAAAAACTATTTGGTTGAACATAATAAAGGTCAATCATTTATTCTGTTAAAGAAAATGTGTCAGCCTCCTGATTTTCACTTTCAAAGGCATTTAAGAAAGTTAGCACATCCAAAGCTTGAAAATTCAAGCAAACAAGTGACAAAAAAGGTCTACAATGAGTTTTCAGAGTGTAAGTCACCTACCAGAAACTGGTAAATGCACTTGTCTCTAAGAAACAGGCAAGAAACTAGCCCTTTTGCTCAGGGTCAATATACAGAGACTTCCAGCTTATATCTTCAAAATCCTCTCTGTTACACAGTACAACCAGAACTGAATAACTTCTATTCCTTTTTCTCAAAACTCTTCATGGCTGGTGTAACATATGAATCACTCTGCCTTGAGTGTTGACTATCTCCTGGACTTGGGTGAATTCTCAGCCTTTGTAAACAATTCTGGTAGGAACCCATGGCTGTAATGCTGTCTACATGCCCCATTACCTACCAAATAGCAACCACAGGTCAGGCATTCTTTCCCAATGACTCAGACACCAGCATGTACACTCTCGCAGTATTTTTCCATGCCTGGTACTTGGTCGTTGTTAATCAGTGAGAACATTGGAAGATGCAATATGAGTTTTATATATTTCCTACATAACTGGAATAGCTCTGAGATACAAAAACTTGAACCAAGTGATTTAGAGAAGTTTCGGACTTCCTCATCATTATAGAGTTAGATCTCCTATTAGGGCATATTCTTTCAGTCCAGTCAGACATTGTTGCAACTGTGTCAATTTCTGCAAGATTAAAGGCAAAAGCTCTCATTTCCTGATAGGTCTCTGGAGACCTTGGTGAATAATTTCCAGGACATTGGGGGAAGCAACAACTCTTCTCAAGGACCTTGAGGGTCCCTGCAATACAATAACTCTGGGTGGCTCTCCTGACTCTTATATGGTGGTGATGGACATTTCTTGAAATGTTCTTCAATCAGCGCAGTTCAAGTCTCATTTGACAGAGACCGTTTGATTGCTTAACATGAACTCCCTACCATGGATTGCAGGTTACGAAGATTTCCTACTCTTATTTTTCCAACTTCTCAGCCAACCAGAAGCTGAAAGGTCACTTTAAGCACATTCTGTGCCAGACATCAGAAAAGGAGTAATATTGGTAGTCAAAGCAACTGGAACTTAAGTAGAGAAATAGCAGTCACCATTAATAAGATTTGCGTAGCTGGGTCCAACTCTACAGATTCTGTATGTTTTCTGTCTACTTTATCATCACTGAGGGAAGGGTGTTGAAATATCCAACTATAACTGTAGAATCATCTATTTCTACTTTCAGTTTTATCATTTTGCTTTAGGAATCTTAGGATTCTATGCATTAATTCTGAATAGCAAACATTTGTTGTTTTCTTAAGGTTATATTATCAATATTATTAGAAAAAGGAGACATGACTGTATCTAACATAAATTAGAAAGTGATGACATTTATTATCAAAATCTAAAATTCACTCTCTTTATCAGACTGATAAATGTACAATACACAATTACTGTGTACTGTGTGTGTGTGTGTGTGTGTGTGTGTGTTTGTGTGTGTGTTTCAGGGTGCACTGCACCAAGAGCAAGCTTCTCCATTTGAGTAACAGTGCAAACAAAAGCTACCAAAAATTCTACTGTAGAAAGTTTGTATGACTCCCACTGTTTGCATCTGTAAGAGGGGACACCTTTTGTATAATATCTAAACTTATGAAACTATGAATTCATTTACCTTCTTATAATCTTTTTGAAAGGGAATAAAATGAAATCTACACTACACACTGTGCATTATATTTATGTGTAAGAAAGGAGGGAAAATAAGAATGCATGTATATATTTCCTTTAGTTTGTAAAATAAAACTCCAGAAATATAAATTAGAAATAAATAAAAACACTTACCTATGGTAATAGAGGGGAACAGATGGAGATTTCGCTAAGTGTATTTTTCTCCCTTTATTGAAGCATAATTGTCATATAAAAAGCTGTACAGATTTAATATATATAACTCAGTGAGTCTTGGGATAAGTATACACTTGTAAAACCATCATTGCCATCAAGGTCATAGATATATCACCTCCCAAAATTTTCTCTGATGATGATCATGCTGAAGTGTGGTAAGAATACTTAACACACAATTTAATCTCTTCCCAAATTTTAAGTATACAGTGCAATATTGTTAGCTATACACATATGCTATACAGTAGATCTCCAGCACTTATCTTACTTACATAACCAAAACTTTGTGCCCTATGACCATCACCTCCCTCTTTTCCCCTCCTTCCAATCACTAGTAACCATCATTCTACTCTCTACTTTTATGAGTTGGACTATTGTAGACCCCACATAAAAATGACATTATTCAGTATTTATCTTTCCACATGTGGCTTATTTTAGGATTTGTCTCTCTTAAGGCAGAATAATATTCCATTATATGTATATGTACCACATTTACTTTACCCATTCATATGTCAATGGGCATTTAGGTTGTTTTCATGTCTTGGCTACTGTGAATAATGCTGAATGAACATGAGAGTACAGATATCTCTTCAGAATTCTGATTTCATTTCCTTTGGATAAATACCAGGGGTAAAAATGCTGAATCACATGGTAGTTCTGCTTTTAATTTTTTGAGGATACTCCATACTATTGTCCCTAATGGCTGTGCCAATATACATTCTCACCAACAGTGTACAAGGGAGCTGCTTTCTCCACATCCTCACCAATACCGGTTATCTTTTGTTTTCATGATAACAGCCACTCTAACGGGTGTGAGATGATGTCTCATCATGGTTCTAATCTGCATTTACCCAATGATTAATGATGTTGTACACCTTTTCATATACCTGTTGCCTATTTCTATGTTGTCCTTGGAGAAATATCTATTTAGATCCTTTGCCCTTTTTAAAATTTTATTTTATTTTATTTGTCATTGAGTTGTATGAGTTCTTAATATATTTTGTATATTAAGCCCTTATAAGATATATGATTTACAGATATTTTCTGCCATTTAGTAAGCTACCTTTTCAGTTTGTTAATTGTTGCCATGTGAAAGTATTTTAGTTTGACAGAGTTTCACTTGTTTATTTTTGCTTTTGTTGTCCCATTCCCACCTCCCCTGCCCCCCAAAAAATCATTGCCAGGACCAGCGTCAAGAATGATTTGTTCTAGGAGTTTTACAGTTTCAGTTATTATATTTAAGGCTTTAATAGATTTTGTGTTGACTTTTGTGTATGGTGTGAGGTGGCTTCCATTTTGTACTTCTGCTTGTGGTTATCCAGATTTCCTGACCATTTATTTTGAAAAGACTATCCTTTCCCTATTTTGTATTCTTAGTGCTCTTGTCAAAAATTATTTGAATGTACATGTGTAGACTTATTGCTGGGCTATGTATTTTGTTTCATTGGTGTAAATGTCTGTTTTTTCACCAAACCATACTGCCTTGGTTACTATTGCTTTGTAATATAATTTTAAAGTAGTGCATTTTGTTCTTGCTCAAGATTGTTTTGGCTATTCAACATCTTTTTTGGCTTCATACAAATTCAGGATTTTTTTTTCTATTTCTGTGAAAAAATACCATTGGCATTTTGATAGAAATTACATTGAATCCATAGATTTCTTTGGGTAGAATGGATATTTTAATGACATTAATTCTTCCAATTCATGAACACAGGATATCTTTCCATTTATTTGTGTCTTTTTTAACCTTTATCAATGTTTTATAGGGTATAGATTTTTCACATTCTTGTCTAAATTTATTCATAAATATTTTACTATTTTTAATGCTATTATAAATAGGATTATTGTCTTACTTTCTTTTTTCATATAATTCCTTGTTAGTGTATAAAAATGCAACTGATTTTTCCATGTTGATTTTGTATCCTGTGCCTTTAATCTTTTTGTTTATTAGTTCTAATAATTTTTGGTGACATCTTCAGGGATTTCTATATATAATACCATGTTCTTTGCAAAAAGAGACCATTTCATTTTTTCCTTTCTCTTTGGATGCCTTTTATTTCTATTCCTTACCTGACTATTCTGGCTAGAACTTCCACTACTATACTGAATAGAATTGACATTCTTGTCTTGTTGCTAATCTTAGGGGAAAAGCTTTCAACCTTTCCCCATTAAATATGATGTTTGTGGGTTTGTCAGATGTGGCCCTCATTATTTTGAGGTACATTCCTTCTATAATTAATTTGTCAAGAGTTTTTATCATGAACAGATGTTGAATTTTGGCAAAATTTTTTTTATTGACCGTAATGATCATATGATTTTTATCCTTCATTCTGCTAATGTGGTATATCACGTTTATTGATTTGCACATGTAGACTATGCATTCCAGGGAAAACTCCAGTTGATCGTGGTGCATGATCCTTCCAATGTACTGTTGAATTTGCTTTGCTAGTATTTGTTGAGGGTTTTTCCATTTATATTCATCAAGGATGTTGTCCCGTAATTTTCTTCTCATATAATGTCCTTGTCCAGCCTCATGAAATGATTTTGGCAGTATTCCTTCTTCTCTAATTTTTTTGGGAGAATTTGAGATGGATTGGCATTAATTCCTTAAATGTTTGGTAGAATTCACCAGTAAAGCCATCCTGTCCTGCATTCTTTCCATGCACTTTATTTTTAATTAAAATTAAAAAAAATTTTTTTAAATACACATAGCATAAAATTTACCAAGTTAACCACTGTTAAGTGTACAATTGTGTTAACTACATTCATACTGTAATCTCCAAAATTCTTTTCATCTTAAAACTGAAACTATATTCATTAAACAACTTCTTATTCTTACCTTCCTCCAACCTCAGGCAACCATCACTCTATTTCTCTCTTTATGAATTTTCTACTTTAGGTACCTCATATAAATGGAATCATACAGCATTTGTCTTTTTGTGACTGGCTTCTTTCACTCATCATAATGCTTTAAGGTTCATCCATGTTGTATTATATTCATATGTCAGAATTTCTTTCCTATTTAGGACTGAATAAAATTCTATTGTGCATATGCACCACCTTCTGTTCCTTCATTCATCCACCAGTGAGCACTTGGGTTGCTTCCACTGTAGCTATTTTGAATAATGCTGCTGTGAACACAGGTACACAAATCTCTCTTTGAGTCCTGGCTTTCAGTTCCTTTGGGTATATATCTTTTCATATACTTTAAACTTTAAACTCTCTGAATGTGTTTATACTAAAAAGTAAAATCAATTTAAAAAAAACCCTAAAGTTGAAATCAAATCCCAAATTGTTAAAACATGAACTATTAAATTGGTGTCATAATCACATGGAGAAAAATAATTATTTCCAGCTCTTTACAAAGGAATAAAAGCCAATCAATAATGATGAAGTGGTCAATAGAAGGACCATTAATGGATTATAAAGTCATAAAGTGAAAAGATGTGGTGGAACAGTATATTTTAATAATGCCAAAGTATAATCCCACAGATTTCTTGCTATTTCAAAAAGAAAAACATATCTTTGTAAAAGTGTAATCTCATTGCTACCACCATAACCAATGGTGAAACTTAGATCAGAAAGAATGATCTATCTGACATCATGACCTCCAAGCATAATGTATCACCTATAAAGTATTGCCAAAAACATTTAACCAAAGTCTGAGCCCTCAAACTTCCAGTTTATAGGAAATATAAGAGCTAGAGAAGCAGGTTAAAGGACTCCAAGAGTAAGCAATAAAAAGCATACAGAATGTGGAACATTATACAAGAACTTCTTGGTATCTTCAAAATGTTGGTGTCATAAAAAAAAAAGGGAAGGATGGGGAAAGATTTTTCTCCAGTTAAAAATACAAAAGTGATACAATGACCAAATGCAATGCATACACATCATCTTAATACTGGTTTTACAAATCAGCCATAAAACACAATTTTGAAACAAATGGGGAAATCTGAATTTGGACTGGGTATTATGTGATATTAGGGAAATATTAATTTCCTTATATGCATTAATGATATATGACTATGTAAGAGAATGTTCTTATCCTTAGGATGTATACTGCAGTGTTCAGTAGTCAAGGGTCATGATAAATAAATAGATATATTCTAATATGCCAAAGTATTAAACACTTAGGTAGTAGGTATATGGACATGGAATCTGGATAGTGGGTATATGGCTATCCATTCTATTAGTTTTTTGATCCTCACCTGAGGACACTTTTTTCATTGCTTTTAGAGGGGGGGGGAGAGAAAGAGAGAAACATCAATGTGAGAGAGAAACATTGATTGGTTGCCTTCTCCTACACAGCCTGACCAGGGCAGGGATCGAACATGCAACCTGGGTGTGCTACCCTTCTGTCTACAGAACAACAGTCCAACCAACTGAGACACACTGACTAGGGATTTTACATTATTTTTTAAGTACTTCCATCTTTTCTGTACATTTACATTTTTTCATAATGTACAGCTGAATAAGTAAAAGATCAAGTTTTGACAATCAGCACAAAAGGTATATATCACATACATATATGGCTTGTAGAGGCTCCACACTGAAATTCCATGTCAAGGAACTGTCTCAGCTGAGCTGTGGGGAGGAGACTTGAGATCTAGAGAGTCAACATTTGTCTAGTGACAGGTCTTCTCTCCCAGAAGAGAGACAGGATTCAGTGACTAAGTTTCAATTCTAGGCCCCCAAGCCAAAACTTTCAGAAAGGGACCTTCTAGCCTTTGCTAATTATAAATTAATCAGCTTTCCAGTGGTGAGAAAGTCCCCTTCTTTCTGCAACCCCCCTTCCTACCCCTCAGTGTTTATGCCTAGGGCAAGAATGAGACATTTCATAGAACACAAAGAAGCTGTGAGAGAAGATGATGTGGTTGCTTAGTTGGTAGTGATGAATGGAGCACTGGCATAATTATGACCTGTAAATTTTTCAAAAATTATTAAGAGGTTTTCCTTTATGGAGTGGAGTGGTTGGTGGAATAGTGGTTAAAAGGCGGGGTGGGGGGTGCTGTGAGTGAGACTGCCCAGGTTCAACACTGGACTCTACCACTTAGTCACTGTGTGAAATGGGAACTGGGGAAACCGTACATTAAATGAAGATAATGATAGCAGCCATCTCAGTCATGAAAGAATGAAGAATGATGAATAATACATGCCATATTATTTGCACGGAACCTAGCAAAGAGTAAGCACAAAAATGTTAATAATTATTATTCACTGAAGGGAAGTGAATACTTATGAGCAAGTTGAAAGGGTCTTTAGAACACCCATAGGAAAGAAGAAAGGGTCTTCCTGTTGGGTCTTTAGAACATCCATAGGCAGAAAGTAAATTTTGGTCCCTCAGTTTATTGTGAATTTAAGCATTTTTACACGAGGGTCCTGAGAATTCTTTCAGCACAGACCTGGCACTACCTGTCCATCTCCAGCATCCCGAGGAAAGCTGAGGTCAAGGGCACTGTGGAGAGAAGACCCACAACATCCTCTATCACAATACAACAGTGATGCTCTGTATCACCATCTTGGTGTCTACTAAGCAAGCAGTTAACCCCTCTCAGTGGGAGTTTTAGCACTCTTTTTCCAGCAGATGTTAAATTGTAAAACCTCTGTTAAAGTATCTGGTGGTTGTTGGAAAACAAAAATTTTCATTTCTTGCCTGAGATCCTATTTCAAATACTTTGGGGTTCCTGGCAGTCAAGATGGCATTTAGTGCTATATAATTTCACTGATTATGCACCAAGCACTTCAAGACACCAATTTAGCTTCTTTAAGTAGTCATTGTCATCCATACAGTTCTGTGACTATTGAAGTTTTTTGGGAATCAATTAGTAAAAATTTTTATTTTAAGGGGTATCTTGAAATAGGAGACCCTCTGCTGGCCATTAGCTTTCAAACTTCTGAAGATGTCTATGTTAGCTGATGGAATCTATAGAAATCACAGATGATGAAATAAGATGTCTCCCTGTCAATATTATAAGACTTTAACACCTTTATAGAAAAAAAGACTTCCTAAGAAAAGTTTAGTACTACCAGAAGTGGTAATTCTGTGATTCTCATACTGGGAAGTCCTGAATAGAGATGCATATAGGACAGCCTATTTGTAACTGCATCACTTGAGAGAGAAAGGTCATACATCATAGAAACAAGAAAGCTGCTTTTTAAAAAAATTATGAAGAACACTAACATAAATGCAATATAATTGCTGTAAAATAAGCTGCTAAGTTTGTACAAAATGTTCTTTATTTTCAACAGTTACAGGTTTAGAATCAGGCTTATTATCCCAAGCATCTTGTATTAAAGAAGTGCTTTTTGTATAATCGCTAATATCAAATGGTATCATTTAAAGGCTAGATGTATCTTATACTTAAAATACAACTTTCTTTTGTCTGTCTTTAACACCAAAATGAGGAATCTGCCAGTAATTCTTCTACATCAAGGAGAGAAATCAAAATTATAAATGAATCTATTATATAATAGTTCAACATCCGTTTTAAAACAAATACAAACAATGCCCAAGACCATATACATTTAAACTTAATTTTGAAGAATTCATAAGAAACTTTGACCATATTAAATTTGAAAGTCTTATATTCTAAACCAGAATAGGTTAGTTCAAATTGTCTTTGTCTAATCAATTGAAGAGTAAGAGCCTCAAATTTAACAAAAGCTTTTGTTGTTGTTTTTTACTATAAAGACAAATAAGCAATGTAATAACATACTTGTACATAAATTTTGCTTTCTGTGTCTTACTATACCATAAATGCAGCATTTTTTAAAAATTCTGCCAACTAAAGCCTGGAACTATGCATCCCAATACTTTTGGGTGATTATAGTTCTGTCACATAAATATGCCCTTTGTTCTCAGCTACAGCTGAGTCCTGTGAATTGTAGCTAGAAGTGTAATTCTCTGCAACAATCAAGCTGCTGGTGATTTAAAAGCAGCAATGAAGGAACTCAGTTGAATCTTCTTCTCATTCGTATCAACAGAATGTTTCAATGTCACCATTTTGATCAATAAGAGTATTTGAACCAACCATGAAAAGTCAATTCTATGTACAGAAAAGAGTATCATGTAATACCAACCTCTTAGAGTTGTCAGCTCCCTATTATTTCTACAGGCTGTGGTGGGGTCTTGATTCAGCATCTAGGCCAGAATGTTGGCAAAATCAGACTTGAAGTGGTATCTGTCCTGTCCCCCCACCCCCCAAAAAAGCATTTTGGAACTCTGCAAAATATTCATAGCCCTTCAAACATTTCCATTAGAAAGAATTATAAGTGCTTTCAATCCATCTTCACTTATGTCATCTTTCTCTCCTTGTATGGTTTGTCCTACAAAGGCAGCAATGAGTTCCAGAGTCAAAGGACTAACTTCAATCCCAGGGACCAGGATTGCAATGGAGGGGTGATCTTTGACAGATAGTTACAGATAAGGCAAAATATGATATTCTTCATAAAGTCCTCAATCACTCAGGCATTCTGAGCATTGTGAGTCATGGCATTAGCTTCTAATTTTAAGCCTTTCCTAAATATTGTCCTGTGTTGGCAAAGCTCGGGATTGGTTCCTGAATGGTATCCTCCATTTAGCAAGGTGCTAATTTAAAAAAAAAGTCTTTTTTAAAAAGAGTTGCTTAGCACAGGCTAAGATAGCCTGGAGAGTCATTGAAAAGCAAATGGGGCAATCAGTCTTAATTGACAAATTTTTGACTGGTTCTCTGGATGTCCTGATGAGAAATGTGGCTTATACGTTTCAGCCTAGACCAACAGGTGACAAGCTCTAAGACTCCAAGAGGAATTGTTATATCCCCAGCATGCCTGCTAATGGAAATCTGACTCTGAAAAGTTCACATTAGTGTTATTTATGTTTAGATATTTGTGTTCTTTTTATAGTGCATGTAGTTCATAGTCATTGTGAAAAAAATTGTTCTATTGATAGACAAACAGAAAATACCTCTCCTGAAAGCTTCCTGCTCAGATATTGCCATTGTAATTTTTTTGGTAGGCATCCCTCCAAAATTTTCCAAGTAAAAGTTGTCTAATATTCTCATACTCTTCTGTTATCTTCTTTTTCTACCATCATAGCATGAACATCTGTAAAAAATAAATATGCATCATAATTTTCATGGCTAAAAATAATTCCTTGAGTAACAGTTCATAATAGCTAGAACTTATTGGTGTTAAGAGTCAAATGTCTGATCAACCTTTGAGGAAGTCCACCTTGAAGGAAGTGATTGCCGTGCCTTCAGAGAAGTCCTGCCCCGACTTTACTGCAGTCACCTTCCCGATATTTATCATTACTTTGTCTATCCATCCAGACACAATAAAGAGAGTACTTCTGAGGTTGGTTCCAGGAACTTTTGTCCAAAGAGGACATAAATTAAGGTAGCTATAAAATTAAACTATACTAGGTTTAGTTATTTATTTTATCTTTCTATCTTGACTTATGCCCTCCTGGGTTGTCCAGTCTAACTCACTAACAGCATTACATGAGCACAACACCAAAGCAGAGCCCAAATAACACAACACTAAAAATTAAAATGTCCTAAAGTTTGCACATTATTAGGAGAGAGTCTGTTTCTTGCCTGCACCAGCTGCCAGAGGCTACCCCTATTCCTTGGCTCATGACTCCTTTCCTCCACTTTCAAAGCTAGCGATGTTGCATCCTCTGACCATATTCTTCTGTATTCACTCACATCTTTCTCTGATCATAGCTGGGAATAATTCTCCACCTTTAAATATGCAGCTGATTAGATAATACAAAATAATCTGTCTCAAAGTGATTAACTTAATCACACCTGCAAAGTTCCTTTCACCACATAACATTGCCATAAGTGCCAGGAGTTAGGACATAAGGATCTAGAGGATCATTATTCTGCTGGCTATGATGGCTATGAAGTGCATATACTAGTAGCCAGTAAAATGTTTACTGTTTAATGTTCAGAGGAAAAATGTTAGGTATACTTTATTATTATTATTTTTATTACTATTACTATATAATAACTACATCATAAAAATAAATATACAGCAAAACCAGAAGTAATTATAACAAATACTAAGATAATTTTCCTTAGGTTAAAAGAGAATTTTAAAAACATATTGTATTTACCATATCAATACTAATCAAAAGAAAACTAGTGTAGCTATATTAATTTTAAACAAAGCAGACTATTTAGACCAAGGGAAATTACCAGGGACAAAGAAGGGCTTTAAATACTAATAAAGGCATCAGTTTTCCAAGAAGTGTATTACTCCTTCATGTGTATGTGGCGAACAATGGTGCATCAAAATACATGAGGCAAAACCCAATAGAAATGCAAGGAAACAAGGTGAATTTAGTATTATAGTTGCAGACTTCAACATTGCTCTACCAGAAAAATCAGTAAGGATATAATTGAAGTCAAGAGCACCATCAGCCAGCTAAATATAATGGACATATATAGAATAATCCATGCCATAACAACAGAGTGCATATATTTTCAATACACACATATAATATTCACCAAGACAGACCACTTTCTGGGCCACAACACACATGTTAACAAATTTAAAAGAATAGAAAATATACAATGTATGCACTTAGTCTACACTAGTATTAACTAGAAATCAATAACAAAAAGATAGCTAGAAAAATCCCAGTATACAAAAGATTAATAACACACTTCTAAATAACAGGTACATCAAAGAAGACATCTCAAGAGAAATTTTAAAAAATTTTAAACTGAATTAAAATGAAAATATCAAAACACTTACCAAAATTTGTGGAATGCAGCAGTGAAACAGTGCTTAGTGGGAAATTTATATAATGCACTGACTGCATACAGGGTGGGGCAAAGGTCGGTTTACAGTTGTGAGTATGTGAAACTGAGAGTTTATTCTTACATTATTACATATTAATTATTGTATTCTTTTCCATATGAACAACTGTGAACTTACTTTTGCCCCACCCTGTATATTAGAAATAAAGAAAGATCTAAAATTAATAATCTAAGCTTCCACCTTAGGAAACTAGAAAAAGCAGAGTAAATTAAATCCAAAATAGGTAGAAGAAAAGAATTAGATCAACATCAAGGAACTTTTTTGCTCATTTCTTCTAGGAAGTTTATGGTTTTAGCTCTTACATTTAAGCCTTTAATCCATTTTTAGTTATTTTTGTGAATTGTGTAAATAGGGGTCCAATTTCATTCTTTTGCATGTGGTTATCCAGTGTTCCCAATATCATTTATTGAAAAGACAATCCATTCCCCATTTGGCTCCCTTGTCATATATTAGTTGAATATATATATGCATATATATATGGATTTATATATGGATTTATTTCTGGACACTTGATTCTGTTCCATTGGTGTATGTATCTTTTCTTTTCTGCCAGTACCATACTGTTTTGATCTCTGTAGCCTTGCAGTATAGTTTGAAATTAGGAAGTGTGGTACCTCCAGCTTTGTTCTTCTTTCTCAGGATTGCTTTATTTTTTCAGTGTTTGTAGTTCCATACAATCTTTAAAATTGTTTTTTCTGTTTCTGTGGAAAAATATCATTGGAATTTTTATAGGGATTGCATTAACTATACAGATGGCTTTGGGTAGTACGGACACTTTAACAATATTCTTTCAATTCACAAAACACAGGATGTCTTCCCATTTGTTTGTATCATCTTGGATTTCTTTCATCAAAGTCTTGAAGTTTTCACTGTGTAGATCTTTCATCTCCTTGGTTAAATTTATGCCTACATATTTTATTGTTTTTGACGCCATTGTGAATGGAATTTCTTTCTTTAGTTACTTTTCAGATAGTTCATTTTTAGTGTGTAGACATAAAACTAATTTCTGTATGTTGATTTTTATATTCTGTAAATTTACTGAATTTATTGATTAGTTCTAAAAGATTTTTTTTGACAGAAACTTCTGGTTTTACTATGTATAAGATCATATCACCTACAAACAAATAATTTTGCCTCTATCATTCTGATTTAAATACCTTTTATTTCTGTTTCTTGACTGATTGCTCTAGCTAGGCCTTCTAGTACTATGTTGAATAGGAACTGTGCGAGTGAGCACACTGATCTTTTTCCTGATGTTAGAAGAAAAGCTTTCAGCCTTTAACCACTAAGTGTAATGTCAGCTGTGGGATTGTCATATATGACCTTTGATATGTTGAGGTATGTTCTTTCTATTCCCAATTTATTGAGTTTTTTTTTATAATTAAAAGACATTGTATTTGTCAAATGCTGTCCTTGCATCTATTGAGGTGATCGTATGGTTTTATCCTTTATTCTGTTAATATAGTGTCACATTTACTGATTTGCATATGTTCAATATTATTTGCAGCCCAAGTAAAAATCACACTTGATTGTGGTGTATGATTATTTTAATGTGCTGCTGAATTTGGTTCATTAGTATCAGTTGAGGAGACTTGCATGTATGTTCATCAGGTGTATTGGCTTGTAGTTTTCTTGTAGTGCCCCCATCTGGCTATTCTGGTATCAGAATAATGTTCATTTCAGAAAATGAGTTTGGGAATGCTTCTTCCTCTTAAATTTTAGAAGACTTTGAGGAGAATTGTTGTTATTTCTTCTTTAAATATTTTATAGAATTGACTGATGAAGCCAACTGCTCCTGAATTTTCTTTGCTGGAAGATTTTTAATTCCTTATATTTTACTCAATCTTTTTACTCATTATTGGCTGTTCAGATTTTCTATTTTTTAAGTCATGGTCTTGATAGGTTGAATGTCTCTAGGAATTTATTCATTTCTTATAAGCTATACAAATTGAATATGTTCAATACAATATTGAATACATATTCACATGTTCAATAATTGTTCGTAGTAGTCTTGTGTAGTTCTGTGTATCTCTGTGGTATCAGTTGTAATGCCTCCTCCAAAAGACATAGCTGATAAAGAACTGTTATCCAAACTACATAAAGAACCCTTAAAACTTAACAACAGGACAATGAACAACCTAACTTAAAAATGGGCAAAAACAAGTGCTGGAAGCAACCTAAGTGCCCATCAGTAAATGAATGGATCATGACACTGTGGTACACTTACACAATGGAATTCTACTCAGCAGAAAGAAAGAAGGAGCTCCTACCCTTTGAGACAACTTGGATGGATCTGGACAGCATTACACTAAGTGAAATAAGCCAGGTGGTGAAAGACAAATACCATATGACCTCACCTTTGAGTGGAACCTCATCAACAAAACAAACAAGAAAGCAAAATATAACCAAAGGCATTGAAATAAAGAACAAACTGACAGTAAGCAGAGGGGAGGTGGAGGGGATAACAGGGAAAAGGGGGAAGGGTTGTCAGAAAAAACTATAAAGGACACATAGACAAAACCAAAGGGGGGTAGGATCAAAGGTGGGAAGTGGGGATGGCTGGGGTGGGGTGGGAGTGATGAAGGGAAAATAGAGACAACTGTACTTGAACAACAGTAAGGAAATGAGAAAAAATATTTTAAAAATTGTCAAAATATCTGAATAGACACTACCAAAAAAGACATACAGATGGAAAAAAGCATATGAAAAGATGCTTCATATCATATATCATATCATATCATATATCATATGTCTTCAGAGATTGTAAATAAAAAGTACAAGATACTACTATACACCTATTAGAAAGGGGAAAATTCAAAACACTGATAACACTAAATACTGGGAAAGTTGTGGAGCAAAAGGGACTTTCATTCGGAAATGCAAAATGGTACATCTACTTCGGAAGAGTTTGGTATTTTCTTATAAACAAAATTTTCCTACCATGTAATCTAGCAATCATGCTCCTTGGTACTTACCAAAAGAGCTGAAAACTTACATCCATGCAAGCCCCTGCACATTGATATTTATAGCTGCTTTATTCAGAATTTCCAAAATTTAGAAGCAACCAAGATGTTCTTCAGGAGGTGAATACATAAACAGTATGCATGCAGACAATGAAATCTTATTCAGAGCTAAAAAGAAAGGAGCTATCAAACTATGAACAGATATAGAGAAATTAAATGCATATGACTAAATGAAAAAAATCAGTCTGAAAAGGCTACATATTATATGATTCTAAGTATATGCCATTCTAGAAAGGGCAAAACTATGGAGACAATAAAAAAATGAATGGTTGCCAGAATTTAGAGGAAGAGAGGGAAGAATAGGCAGAACACAGAGGACATTTAGGGCAGTGAAACTATTTTGCATGATGCTGTTATGATAGATATCTCTCATTATACATTTGTCCAAACCCTTTGAATGTAGAACACCAGGAGAGAACCTAAAGTAAACTATGGACTTTGGATGATAATGATGTCACGTAGGTTCAGCGATGACCACAAATGACTCTGGTGGAGGACATTGATAGTGGGGAGGGCTGTGCATGTGGGGGTGAGGACAGGGGTTATAGGGAAGCTCTTTGCATTTTTCACTCAATTTTGCTATGAACCTACAACTGCTCTTAAGAAAGCCTGTTAATTTTTTTAAAATTGTGTTTAAATCCTTACTTGGCCACTTACTAGTTGTGCAACATTAACAAGTAACTTCTGTAGGCCTCCATTTCGTCATAAGGGAAGAACATCCATCTCAAAGGGTTGGTGTCATTTAAAAAATTGATAACTCAAATAAAGTGTTTAACATAGAGCCCAGCATACAGTAAGCACTTAAGAAACATTGGCAGTTTCAAAATTATTATTATTATTCACTTCTTTTATCTTACAGATGTGGAGATCTCATTGTCTTTCAACGTATGGTGCTTTCCTCATGAAAGAAGTGGGGCATAATGTTTAGAATTTACCCAACACTTTTCTCCCAGATGAAACTCAACAGACCTATGGTGGAGGTGTATGTGAGATATCTCACTTGTTTGGAGAGCGATATGTACCTTGAAAAATTCCTTCTATATGAAATATTAATGTGTTTCTTTTTCTTCAGAAAGCTACTCTGCCTCAAGGCTTCAGGTGTTTCTTCTGTTCAGGTTAACAGGTATTTTCAAAACTTTAGCGGGTTTAAAACTGAGATTAATTTTTAAAAAGCATGCTGGTTTTTCACATTGCTTTAAAACTTGTAGCTTTGTTCTTTGCCTTGTCAACAACAATTTAGGGGAAAAAACAAAACTTTGAATTCTAAATGATCCTCACTGCCTTTTGATTCTAAATTAGTAAATTTCTTTGAGGTGCAACATTGGAATTAAAAAAAAAAGAACACGAAGATGAAGTGAACAAAATGATGAGGAATGACAAGAACCCAGCTGAAGGCATCAGTTGACCGGGTGTCTTTACTTGTCTGTCTGGGGCAATCTGTTTCGTGTGTCACACAAAAATGTGGCTTTTAGTTTCAAATGACAAGTGTAATGGAGTGTTTTGTGAAAAATAACTGCATTACTGATGGGATTTTATGATAGAGTTTTACTGATGACTCAGAGTTATCAAACTTAAGACATTTTATACTAGGAGAAAAAATGGCTAAGCTTTTAAAAACATACATTAGGGGAAGGAGGTAACCCTGAACTTGACGGAGTTTCTGACACTATCCCCATCTTAGCCCAGCTGTAGGAGTTGAGCTGATCAGAGCTTGTTAGGATTACATTTAAGGTCTTGTTCTGGGAAAGCCTGCCAGGCCTCAGGTAGTCTCTCTGGTGGGAAACCCTCTCTGGAGGGCAAGTGAGCTTCAAACGCTTCAAATTATTTTAGGAGATTCTCTCATGCACAGTCCTTGGCGCATATTAGGGGCTCAACAGATATTTGCCAAATTGCAATCTAAATTTGTAATGATCATCTTCCTAGCAGAAATGCAACACCTAAAGACATTTTTTATGGTTTAATGTGTGATGGTCATAATGTAGCCTACATCGCCAAGTAAGTATAAAGTTCTAATGACTTTCTGCTACCTCTCACTAAACAGAGTTCTGTATTGTTTTCTCTGCTCTCCCCATCCCACTTTTTTGCTATGTTATTTACTTGCTTTTAATGTGGCCAGTGACACACACAGGAATTTTATTCTTTGTAGATAAGTCTCCTCATCAGAAAGATTCCTGACTCTTTCGTCATGAGACAATAGAGTTGGGAGGCGAGGGGAAATCTAGGGTGATTTCAGAAGCCAAGGTAGCTGATATCTTATCCACTGATTATGTATGATGTGGCAGGCAATTAAAAGTTAAATATCATAATTGAGGTACCATAAGAAAATGAACTTAATAATTTATCAATCAATAATCAATATTAGTGAATTCTTGCTATAAACAAGATCATGTACTAAGCCCTCTTGTAACAGGGCCCTTGTGAGGGGTCACCAAAAATATTCCCCATATCCCATGGTTGGGGGATGGGAGAAGGGGATGATACAGCTGTTAAGATACTTTTCATAACAAAGGCAAGTTAATAGCCATGCCTTTCTTGAAGGGAAGCAGCTGCCGCCCTGGGCAAAAGAAGCATGTGATTTTCAGAATGTATAGTGACTTGTGACATAGCCAGGGAAACTTATACAGCACCTGCACAAGAGGCAGGGAGGCAGAGGCTCCTGTGTCACAGGGTACCCTTGCCTTGACTAAAGGTGGCAGCTGAAAGGAGATAAGATTATGGGGAAACTGGCAAAAGAAGCTCATTGTAGGAGGGGCCAGATATGAGGTCATGTAGGAACCTCTGGGTCAGCATTTAAAATAAGGATGGGCAGCCAAGCAGTTTGAAAGGGTGTAGAAGGGCCAGTGTGCCATGAGGTAGTGAGGAAGCAACAAGCAACCATGCCAGTCTGCAGTGAAGAGGGCAGCTATGTAAGAGAGTTTCAGCCATGCTGCCTGTAGTGAGGGAGGAGCTATGTCTGCTCCTCTGAGCAGGTAGCCATGAGGTCTGAGGGAGAAAGCAGCCAGCAGCCATGCAGTTTATAGTCAGGCTTCCACACGGGGCCTGGTGTAGAAAGGAAGCCAGCACACAGTATGTAGTGAAGCAGCAGCTGTGCAGCAGGAAAAGATGTCAGGAGAGAGCTGATGGAACTGTGTAGGGACCTGCTGAACCAAGCACGGATTCGTGGGAGATACCTGGAATGCCAAACTGTGGCCAAGAATGCTGAGACTGTATAGACTTATGCTTCTCTGAAGGATGGATAGAGAAGCCACTTTCTTGGGGTGTGTGCCTTCCTGGATGTCACCATGATCCAGTGTAACATCGTCGGTGTAACATGGCGCATGTTTTTCTGGACTACTACATGGAGGCTGAGGACAATGTACCCCAGATCCTGGAGGAGAGAGCTGCTGCCAGAGGATGGTGATTCTGAAACCCACGAGTGTGCCTTCCAGAGGAAATGGAGAACTATTTGCACAGCCAGCTTAAGAACAGAAAAGAATATAGGGAACTAATGGGCATGGTTTTGGTTATAGCCTGGTGGGGAGCCAGGGAAGTGCTGGGTCTTATGGGAGAACAGAGTTCTGAACAGGAGTGCTCTCAGCTCCCCCCACCAAATTTCCCTCAACACAAATTGTTGGGCCATGCATCAAGACGCCAGGTGCATGAGCCCTGGACTGCTCAGTTATACTCTGAAGGATACAAAGATAACTACAACAAGGGGCAAGGACCAAATCAGATTCACAATGTAATAACATGCTTTTAGCTGGATTGCAGGAAAAAAGATTCTGGTTGGGAAAAAAAAGGGATTAATAAGATACTGGTCTGGTTGATTTCACAGAAGCCAAATAACTGTGGCTTAACAAGAAAAGATATTTCTTTCTCTCTCACTTAAAAGTTTGATGTGGCAAACAGTCCAGCATTCCTATATCTTATGGCTCCTACATCCCCTACTGTGCTGTTTTCACCGGCAAGTTTGAATGTGACTCACCATTACCTCATTACAATCCAGGCTGCATGAGGGAAAGGAAGAAAAGCATCTATATTTTAAAGATGTGGCTCAGAAGGTACACACTTCATTTCTATTCTCGGACTATTCACCAGAACTTACTTGGTCAGATGACATTGTAGCTTGGGGGGCAATGTGGAGCTGCCTGAAAGGCTGGGAACTGTGGTCTCTAGTTGGGAGTCAGGGTGCTCAGTTGCATTACCAAATGGAAGAAAGGAGTACAGTTATTGGGTGTAATTAGCAGTCTCTGCTATAGGGGACAGACTAAGGGCAAAGAGATGAATTAAAAGACTATTAAAAAAATAATAGTGGCCTGAACTCAGTTAGTGTCCATTATAATAAGGATTAAAAGAGTATTTAGAAAAAAATTGACAAAACTAGGTAATTGATTCAACATGAAGAATAAAAGAAAGTAAACAATAATTAAATCATTTCTTAAGTATGCACTGGGCCCATACTATGTGTCAAGCATTGCCTTAAATGCTGGATATACAGTGATGAATAAACCAGTCAGGGTTAGATTTTGGCAGACACTGTAATTCTTGCCTTAAGGGACTTAGTGACTAGGGTGTGTTATCCAGATTTCTACTAAAGCACATTGCACTGCCATTCATTGGTATAGGGAATACAAAAGAAAGAGCAGGTTTGAGAGAAAATGGTGAGTACATGATAATCCTGATAAACTTATGATACAAGTGAAACAACCAATTAGTGATATGCAAGATATGGGTGAATATGTGAGTCTGAATCTCAAGAGAGAAATTGGAGCTTGAGATAGTTACGTACTGGGGACCATCAGCACAAGTGGTATTTTGTAGCCATGTGAGAGACTGCCTAAAGAGAGTGCAGAGAAAATAAGAGAAGAGGGCCTCAAACAGGATACACCAGCATTTCAGGGGGAGACCATAGTGCAGAAGGAGTGATTGGAAGGGTTAAAGGGAAACTAAGTGAACCTATATCATGGAAGCAAAGGGAAGAGAGTGCATCAGATATTTCCAAGAGATTAAAGAAAATAAGGACTGAGGCTGTGATGGGGGAAAGGGAGTAGGGTGGAGCAGATGCAGGATTATAAGGGGGTATAGTTTTGTGACTGCAAGGGAGTCTTTTTGTTTTGACTTAAAGGTGGAGACAATTGAGCCTGTTTAAATGATGATGGGGAAGGAGCCAGTACAAAGGAAGATACTGGTGCTAAAGATGAGAGAATCAAGTTCCTGGAGGTGGTGTTTGGGGTAAAAATGGAGTTTATATAACGACTAGCCTTATAATGATAGGACACTTTCTTCCACATGAACTGAGAAAATTAAGAAAATATAGGGATAGATTCAGGCATGTTCGTGAGTTAGCATCAGAAAGTAAAGCCGGCCCTATCTGGAGCCTTTTATTTAGTCAGTTATTTTTTTTTTTTGCCTGTGACTTGCCTTCACAGGCAGCTTGTCTTCTATAGACAGCTAGTGGGTGGGGAGGTTGTAGGTTGGAAATTTAGGGAAATTAAAAAATGTCTTGATGGGGGGAGGGAACCAATTGTGCATAGGAACCATATCATAAATGTACAGTTGTACTGACCTCATTGTGGAACCATTTTCTCCAGTGGAATTCATAAACCTAGATAAAATCCTGGAGGTAGTAGGTGAGGCTAGGTAGTAGATTGAATTGGTCCAGGGTTAGATTATAGAAGACATCTGTAATTAAAGGACTAACAACCAAAGGGTCTGGGAGTATTGACAAGAATGTGGTTGATATGATGGGTGGAGAAGAAAAGAAAGATGGGAGGGGTGCTGATAGGGTAAACAGAGGGAACATGGACACTAGAGATCCCAGATTTGTTTAAGAGAAAGAACTGAGTGACAGCTGGAACGACAAAGGATTCTGGTCAAAAAGTAGCACAACTTGGAATCATACAAAGATCCAGATTTTGAGAATCACAAGTTTTTACAGCACTTTAGAGGCTGGAGATGGGGAATAAGAAAAAAAACTGTGTATATAGAGGAAATGACACTTGAAATTGACCATAAAAAATGGGTAGGTGGGAGCCCTGGCTGGGTGGCTTGATTACTTAGAGCATCATCTCCTACACCAAAAAAAGTTGTAGGTTCAATTCCTGGTTAGGGCACATACCTAGGCTGCAGGTTTGATTCCAGTCAGGGTGCATATAGGAGGCAACCAGTCGATGTTTCTCTCTCCATCTTTCACCATCTCTCTCTCTCTCTCTCACTTTCTCTCTCTCTCTCTCTCTCTCTCTCTCTCTCCCCCCCCTTCCTATCTCTCTAAAATCAATAAACACATCCTTGGGTGAAGATTAAAAAATAAAAAATAAAGAAAAGAATGGGCAGGTTTGAAATAGACTAAAGGGAAATAGATGACAAGTTATACCTGAAAGCAAATAGTACTGTTTCCATGTGGACAAAAAAATTGGTCACAGGCTGTGGAAGGCCCAGAAGGTCATGACTGCAATAACGATAACTACAATAATACTATCGCTGATTATTTTTTTGCACTATGTACCAGGAACAACACTGAGCATTTTACATGTTAGAGATATTTCTTTTTGTCATCTCCACTTGAAATGCTCAAAGATACTAAGATTTAGTACTGCCAAAAGTAAACCTTTCATCTTTCTACCATATCCCAAGCCCAATCCCCTTCCAGGGCTAGTTTCAGGGAATGATGTAGCATCCATCCAGTTAGGCAAGCCAAAACCCTAGGAGCCATTCTTGACACCTCCCTCTTCCTAATACACTATACTCCATTTGCCATCAAGTCCTGCTGATTTTACCTTTTAAATGCCTTCTTCTATCTTACGTATTTCTTTCTCCACACCTAACTAATCCAATACTGTCATCATCTCTCAGGTGATGTAACCCCATGGTCTCCTCACCAGTCTCTTTGCTTCTGATGGGTTCTCCTCACTGGAATCTGAGTGACCTTTTAAAAATGCAAATTAGACTATGTCCTTCCCTTCCTTTCAAACCAAAGAGATCTCCATTAAGGGCCTTCCTCTTAAGGGACCACAACCTGCAAGGTCCATGTTCAGGCTCCTTCTCTACGTTCCACCTGCATCATTTTCTCTCATTCCTCCTACCTGAGGCTTCTCCCAGCACAGAGGTGGTTTCCTTTCTTAGGTAATTTTTCCAACCCCTTCATCTATAAATTCATCATTGCTTGCATTTTTCTGATCAATTTTTTCTTCTCAGAACTCCTTACCTGGCTCTTTTATGACTAAAGCAAAATACCCTTCACCCTCCCTTCACAACAGTCCTTAAGGTGAAGCATTTTTTTAATCTCCATTTTACAGATAAGAAAACTGATACTCAGAAAAGATCAGTAATAGCCCAAGGTTACGTGATAGAGCTGGGGATACAGCATCTGGTTCTCAACCCTGTGCTGTTGCCATGACATCATATTTGCTTTAGCTACATCCCTGAAAAATATTCAGTGATAACGCTACATTAAGAAACATATCCCCCTGGCTGGCGTAGCTCAGTGGATTGAGCGTGGGCTGGGAACCAAAGTGTCCCAGGTTTGATTCCCAGCCAGGGTACACTCCTGGGTTGCAGGCCAGAACCCCCAGCAACTGCACATTGATGTTTCTCTCTCTCTCTCTCTCTCTCTCTCTATCTTCCTCCCTCCCCTCTCTAAAAATAAATAAATAAAATCTTAAAAAAAATTCTCTCCTTCAGAGATTTAAAAAAAAAAAAGAAAGAAACATATCCATTTTTAACCTTCTCCTGCAAAGAAGTTTTGATCCAAGGGAAAGTAGAGAAAACAAACCTCCTTTACTAAAAAGTATACTTTTATGTCTGAGGGGTCCCTCATATCCACTCCATCAGCTCCCTGCTGCCTATTTGACTATTTGGACATGAAATGGTAGCAGAGAGACTTGCCTCTCGCCAAATACCCATAGGCCACACTTTCCAGCTCTAAAGATAGGCAGGGCCATGTGATTAGTTCTAACTAAATGCTACTGTTAAATGGAAGTTGTGTGTCTTCTAGGCGAAAGCATTTAAATGGAACTCTCCAGCTCGCTCTTCCTCTGTTGTGTCAGGGAACCTGAAGGCCACATGTTCTGGATGTCATAACTAAAATATTAAAGCTGCCTAGATCCCCGGCTCACCATTTGGAGAGGGGCTGACCTGAAAAGAGGCCAGACCCCAGAATATGTGTATGTATTAACCACTCTGATGTTAGAGTTGCTGGTTAGTGCAGCATACTTTGGCCTACTGTGACTAATACAAGCTCTATAATTGAAGAATTCTCTGGCTATACTTAATTCTACTTGTTTTCTGAATCAGTAAAAGCCATTCAGTTAGCCATATTCCTGACCTCAGAGTCGGAAGTAGCTGCTTGAGGTATAATACTATCGCTGTTTAACATTAATTAGATTGCTAGATTTCTTTTACTCACCACCTTTATTCTACCACATGATCTTGGGCAGTCACCTAACCTTTTTTTTTCCCTTAAAGTTTATTAGTTGGAAAGACAGAACAGAACAGAACAAAACAAATCTTGCTCTACTGTGAATAGATTATGAAGGGAATCACTAATAAAAGGATGGAAGTGTTTTTTGAAAGTAAACTGCAAGGTGCTTTGTTGGCGGGACCCGCAGGAATGCAGAATATTGTTTCTTTCTCTTTGCAAGTTTCCAGTACATTGATGAGAAAACTAGTAATTACTATATCCATTTGGTGAAGGGTCTGTTGGAAAGCTGGGCTTGAGATGAAAGTTTTCATTTTCAATGAAAATTTTAAACAATGATGTGAAGAAAAGGTATAATATTTTGATTTCTAGGTCTTAGACTAGAACATGAAGGAATAAATTCATTTAAAATGGCTTATAAAATAGATGTTTAGTGAATAAAAGATAATAAAACAAAGCCATATGTTAAGTATTAAGGGCTCTTGGGATTTGGACAGACAGTGTGGAGCTACCTGTTAGATTACAAAATTTATTTCTAGGTAAACCTAACCTCCCTGGGCCCACATCTGCTCTGCCGTAAATACCAGTTTGATACAGTCTGCTGGGTATCTTCGTTTGACTCTCCCCTCATACTCTCCATTCTTTTTCACCCTATTTCCTTCCCCCAGGAAGCTAACCTGTGTGGATTACATGAACTGATTCCCTTGCCTAATGTTTTTTTGTCTCGTTTGGCCAGTGGGGAGCCCTCCCAGGTAATCAGAGGGAGAAAAATGAGGTCAGGTGTTTATTTAGTCCTTGTCCTTTCTCTACAGAGTGGCCTCAAGCTGGCTGAGCCCCTTCCTCCAAGGTCCTGCTTCCTCAAAGGTGGCAGCTCAATAAAACTCTCTTCTCTGGGATCCTGGTAACCACGTTCTCTCCTTCAGTTCTTTCCTTCACACGAAGGGGGTGGTAACAGCTCCATTGCTACTAACCCCAGGTTGGTGGATTATTTGTGGTTTTCTCAGACTCTACATAAATAGCCCCTTTATAAACAAGCACTTCTAATTACACTAATTAAAATGTGTGGTTGTTTTTTTACTGAACTTCCATTTGACACACAGGACATATCTATGCATTCCTCAAAGCACAACACTCAACTTTCTGCTTCTGTTTATTTTCAAATGATGGGCAATGCCTTCTCACCTATCATCTCCCAGCCACAGGCAGAGACCCAGGATAAGAGCCAAGGGTGGTGTAAACTAAGAAATGATGTAGAAGAGGTGAGGGGATTAAGAAGCACAATTAGGAAGTTACAGAATAGCCATGGGGATATATAAAGTACAGTATAGGAAACGGAGTAGCCAAAGAACTTACGTGCATGACCCATGGACATGAACAATGGTGGGAGGATTGCCTGAGGGAGTGAGGAGTGCTGGGTAGAGGCAGGGCAAAGGGAAAAAATCAAGAAAACTGTAATAGCATAATCAATAATATATATATATATATATATATATATATATATATATATAAGAAATGATGGAAAGGGTAGGTACCAAGAGATAGGATTAGTTGTTTTTTCAAGGGGGAGAGCATTAAGGTTGGGGTGGAATTCAAAGATATGGTTAATGTATTCCTTGCTAATGAAAACAAAATATTTAAACTTTGATAAAATCTAGACTAATGTCATACATACAAATGCTCTTCTTCACTTTTTTCCCACACTGTAGCAAGGCAGTACAGATCATGGTTAAAGCAAGCAATTTGGAGTGATCTCTATAGTTAAATTCTGAATCTGCCACTTATAAGTTATATGACATTGGACAAGTTATTTATTCTCTCTGTCTCAGTTTCCTTGTGCATCAAATGCAGCTAATACTATTATTTAGTTCCTAAGTATTTGTGAAGATTAAAGTAGTTGGTATAGGGAAGTGCTTAGAATAGTGTGCAACCCATAGTAAGTGATCTGTAAATGTTGACTATTAATATTTGGAACCAAAATAAATCTTAGAGTTTATTTAGACTAAATCATGAGACAAAGAAATAAAGAAGTATAGACCAAATCGCTTGTCCAAGGTCAAATGGCAAAGACTAATCCCAGGTTTGTTCATTGGTTTATTTGTGCAACAAATATTTATCTCACCAGTACAACTGTGATAACAAAAGTTCCATTAGTTTGGCCAAGTCTATAAAGATGGTTAGAGCCAGACTGACAACTAAACAAACAGCAGTAACAACAAACACAACCATGAAAGAAAGCCCTGGATCTCACTTGCTCAGCTGTTTCTTCCCTCATCGCGCTACCTACACATGGGACTGCCTAGCTACCAGAATGCCCACTTTGGATTTTAATCAGTTTCCTGTCTAGCATCCCTTAGAAAATCCATACATATTATATGGGTACAACAGTTGATACTTAGATCTTGGTTTTTTGGCACATATGCAAAAATGAAAAAGAGCAAGAAATTCCCCCAAAGACTCCACAGCTGTGCATGTGAAAGAACACAAATCTCTCCAACTAAGACCTAAGAAAGGGGGGAAAAAGCCCTCAAAGTAATTTATGCTCTAAGATTTCCCCCTGGATCTACATTTTCTGAAAGTCTCAGATGGTATGTTTTGTGTGTGTGTGTGTGCTACTTTCATCCTCCTTGGTCAAACCATCTACTTCTGGGAGTGCAGAAGTCCCACTGGTTGGGGAACTGTCTCTGTCACTGGGGAGGGCAACATTTCAGTAAATCCTTTTTTAAGGGTGAAGACAGCTGAAAATCCCTTTAAATGTATAAGTGAAATTAATCGCAGAATTCTGTAGGGTGGGTTTGATGCTACTCAAAGATTCCCCAATTGCAAATCTAATCCTTGAGTTAAAAAGTAGCAAATCCAATGCTCCATTCGGGATGGATAATTTGATTCCCCTGACTGCCAAGGAGAAGGGTTGGATGAGACTTAATCAAATAATGAAACAGAGCAAAATCTGTTTATTAACTAAGGCTGCATCAACATAGGACATGATGAAGTGCACAACTGAAGTAATTTTCCAGGGAATTTGTGTTTGAAACAAGGCCTTAGAGGATAAAAAGTCATTTTTTTACATTTTAAATTACAGTAAATAATTTTTTTTAATTGTCCAGCTTTAGGGATGGAAGTTGGTATACTTTTCATGGTCCTAGCTGGAAGTCAAAAGTGTTGGTGTCTGTTCCCAGTGCTAGAATTATCTGCTGGTGTTTTGGGACCATTTACTCATTGTTCTTATGCCTAAAATTTTCTGTGATTGCAAATAATATATACTGTATTTTGCCACATATAAGACACACTTTTTTGCCCAAATTTTTGAGCAAAAAATAAGGAAGCGCATTATATGTGGGTATAATGATTACATACCATGGGTATAATAAGCCCATGTATAATGTGCACAAAAAAGTGGGTGTGCATTATACATGGTGGAATATGGTAATCTATATGTGATCTGCTTTTAACACACATGCTACTAATTTCTTTACATAGTAGAGAGTTGAGATTATTAACATTCAATTTGAGTTATAAAAATGTAATTTGTATTTTAGGAATATAACTTGAGGCTAATGAAGTATACCATCCCATGCTATTATTGAGGGAAACACTATTTGGAATTCAAAACAATTTCGCCATATGCTCAGCAAAGACATCAGTGAAAAAGGGAGATTGAAGTTAACTTTTAGATGAGCACATATGTATTACTTGAGCATATGTCATAAATTATCTTAAAAATAAAATATTCTCCTGCATAATTTTACAAAATAAAGCTTGCTCTACATTAAATGTTTTGTAAAGGAGTTACTGGGTATTGTCACCCAAATTCCTGATATTTACATTTCATATCAACACACACACACTTCCTTTAAATGTTGAAATGTGAAGATCAACCATGTATTACAATTAGTATAAATCTCTTCCTTTTCACTGAAGTGAGGACCAGTTATCCTCACCTGTTTTTACCTTTTCATACTGTTTCTTTACATTCAGTACATAAGGGTGGATCCAATGTTCTCAAATCTGTAGAGATTGAGGTCAATTTTCCCTTTCCCCCATGGGTGGTGCAGGGGCAGGGGAACACACCCACAACTTTCCCAGAAGACTGAACAGTGCCTCCCGGGGGAGATTCAGGGGTCTTACCCTCCTGACTGCCACAGAAGTCCCCTCTAAAGATAGGTAAAGGTGATGCAGGCAGTGCTGCCAGAAGTTAGATGACACACCCTGGGAACTAGATAAAAATCCAGAGGCAGATCCAGAAAGAGAAGACAGAAGGCAAACACCAAATCTGCAGGGACAAATTCTACATCATTCTTCTTCAGAATTTATGTTATTTTTTTTCTTTCTTTCACATTGCTTTTTAATATTTCCTCTTTTGCTTCCATTGTATTCCAACTAATTCACTATTCTTTGTCTTTTTTACTTAGAGTTTTATATTATTTTTTATTTTATTTCTATTTCAAATCTCACATTTTACCCTTCCCTTGTCCTACTCCATTTTGCCTTCTTTCTGCCCTTTCTTATTTTCACTGTAAATTTTACTTTCCCCCAAGCTATGCCTTGTTCCTATTCCTTACTCTTACTATTTCTCCTCCCTTTATTCTCTAAAAAGCATTCTTCATTCTTTTAGTCAATTCACATCCTTTTCCCCATCCTATAATCTTATTTTCTTTCCACCTTTATAATTTATGGCTTGTTTGCATGGATATTAAGATCATTGCTGTTCTTCTTCAACTATATTCCTATTTTTTACTATTTTTTTAAATTTCATATCTCATAGGTTACTCTCCCCCTGTCTTACTCCATTTTGCTTTACTCCTGCCCTTGCTTATTTAAGTATGGAATTTCATTTTTTCCCTTTTTAGCCTGGATTCTATTCTTTACTCTTATCTCTCTTCCCTCTATCCTCTCAAAATCATTTTTCTTTATAGTAGACGTCTCACATTCTCTTTCCTCTCTCAAATAACATTCTTATTCTCTTTCCACCTTTATTAATCTTTGCTTCTCTGTTGTTGTTACTGAGCCTGTTGTGGTTTTCTGTAATTGTTCCTTTTGGTTCACTGCTTTTTAAATTTTATTTCAAACCTCATATTATACCCTTCCCTTTTCTTATTTCTTTTTGCCATCACCCTTCCCTGTTTACTGATGCTTTAAATTTTATTTTCTCCCTCTCTTCACCTTGTTTCTATTCTCTACTTTTATTATTTCTCCTCCCTCTTGCCACTCATCATCATTTTTCTCTCCTTTAGTCATCTCATATTCCTTTTTTCCTATCTTGTAATACTCTTAAACTCTTCCCACCTTTATTAATCTTTGTTCAATTGCTGTTGATATTGCTGATATGGCAGGAGGCTGTTTTTGCCAGCATGGGTTTGGTTTTCTGGGTAGTGTTGTTCTGTCAACCAGAACCTGTGCAATAGCATACAAGACATGTTGGGGTTTGTGACTCCCAGTCAGCCAGGTGGAGGGAATAAGCCACCAAAGAATGAGCCACCAATAATCAAATCCCAAGTACAACAAGAGGACCCACAAAAATGGCATGAAGGTCATCCCAAGAGCATCTAGCTCAGGAGATCAAGGAGACTGCACCACTGAGTCCCACAGGTCTCCTACCACAGAAGGCCACCTCATAAATGCAGGACATCAAAGCAGGTCAATCTAAGAAAAGAAACAAACAGGAGGAATCACATAAGATGGGGAAGCAAAGAAATAATCCTCAATTGAAAAGAAGGGAAGAATCCCCAGAAAAGCTAAATGAAATTGAGGCAAGCAATCTATTAGACACAGAATTGAAAATAATGGTAATAGCATGCTCAAGGAACTCAGTGAGAACTACAAGGAACTTTACGAGAGCTATAAGGAACTTAGTGGGAACCACAGCAACATGTAAATGACATAGAAACTATCGATAAGAACCAGGAAGAAATGAAGAATACAATATCCAAAATGAAAAAAATACACTAGAAGGAATTATAATCAGGTTATATGAAGCAGAGGACTGAATCTGTGAACTGGAAGACAAGGTAAGAAAATACCTAGTCAGAACAACAAAATGAAAAAGCACTCAAAAAAGAATGAGGATAGCTTAAGGGAGCTTCAGCACAACAGGAAATCTAACACATTCACATTATAGGAATGTTAGAAGGAGAAGAAAAGGAGCAAGGGGTAGAAAACTTGTTTGAAAAAAAAATAAAGAAAACTTCCCTAACTTGATAAGGGAAAAAGTTATGTGAGTTCAGGAAGCAAAGAGAGTCTCAATCAAGATGAACCCAAAGAGGTCTATTCCAAGATACATCATAATTAAAATGGTAAATTTTAAAGACAAAGAGAGAATCTTAAAGGTAGCAAGGGAAAAACAGATAGTAACATACAAGGGAGCTCCAATAAGGCTATCAGCTGATTTCTCAATAGAAACACTGCAAGCCAGAAGGAACTGACATGAAATATTCCGGGTAATGAAAAACAAAGACCTACAACCAAGACTACTCTACCCAGCAAGGCTCTCCGGGAAGGCAAAATAAAGAGCTTCCCAGACAAAAAAAAAAGCTAAAAGAGTACATCTCCATCAAGACAGACAGCAAGAGATGCTAAAGGGACTGCTATAAAAACGAGAAGACCAGAGAGAGACACAGGCACAGAAAAAGATCTACACAGAGTGAAAGTGAAGGGATGGAAAAAATATTCCAAGCAAATGGACATGAAAAAGAAAGCTGGGGTAGCAATACTTGTATCAGACAAAATAGACTTCAAAACAAAGGTCATAAAAGAGACAAAGAAGGACACTTCATAATACTTAAGGCAACAGTCCAACAGGAGGATATAACCCATATAAACATATATTCACTCAACACAGAAACACGTAAATACATAAAGAAAATCTTGGAGAACTTCAAGAAAGATATTGACAACAACACAGTGATCAGAGGGGATTTTAACACCCCACTGTCAAAAATGGTTAGATCTTCCAAACAAAGAATCAACCAGGATATTGTGACACTGAATGACAGTCTAGATCTAATGGCTTAATTGATATATATGGAACATATCACCCCAAAGAAGCAAAATATACATTCTTTTCAAATGCACATGGAACATTTTCAAAGATAGACCACATGTTATGACACAAAACAAACTTCAACAAATTCAAGAAAATTGAAAATTTAAGTTATATCAAGCATGTGCTCAGATAACAATGGATTGAAACTAGAAACCAATATCAAGGAAAAAAGTCAAAAACTTTCAAATACACAGAGACTGAATAACATGTTGTTATAATAATGAATGGGTCAACAATGAGATCAAGGAAGAAATCAAAAAGTATCTGGAAACAAATGAAAATGAACACACAACAACTCAAAACCTACGGGATATAACGAAGGCAGTCCTGAAAGGGAAGTTCATATAGATACAGGCCTACCTAAAGAAGATAAAAATAATCTCAAATAAACAAATTAACCCTACATCTTTAAGAACTAGAAGAAAAATAACAAATAAAGCCCAGAGCAAGTACAAGGAAGAAAATAATCAAGATCAGGGCAGAATTAAATGACATAGAGACTAAAAGAACAATTCAAAGGATTAATAAATACAGGAGCTGGTTCTCTGAAAAGAAAAACAAAATTGACAAGTCTTTAACCAGACTTTTCAAGAAAAAAAAGAGAAATGACCAAAATAAATACAACTAGAAATGAAAGAGGGGAAATTACAACCTGTATCACAGAAATACAAAGGATTGTAAGTAATTATTATGAACAACTATATGCCAAGAAACTGGACAACCTGAGTGAAACAGACAAATTTCTAGAAACATACAATCTTCCAAAACTGAATGAAGAAGAAGCAGAAAGCCTGAAAAGACCATTAACAACTAGTTAAATTGAAGCAGTAATCAAAAAACTCCCAGCACATAAAAGCCCTGGACCAGGCTTCACAGGTGAATTTTACTGAACATTTAAGAAAGAACTAACTCCTATCTTTCTCAAGCTATTCCAAAAAATTCAAGAAGAGGGAAGACTCCCAACTTTTTTGAGGCCAGTATCATCCTAATACTAAAACCAGGTAAAGACAGAACATAAAAAGAAAACTACAAGCCAGTATCTCTAATGAACACAGATGCTAAAATCCTCAAGTAAATATTGGCAATCCAGATTCAGAAATACATTTAAAAGATCATATACAATAATCAAGTGGGATTCACTCCAGGGATGCAAGGATGGTACAATTTTTGCAAATCAATAAATATAACACACCACAGAAACAAAATGAAGGACAAAAATCACATGATCATATCAATAGATGCTGAAAAAGCATTTAATAAAGTACAACACCTATTTATGATAAAAAAAAACACTCAGCAAAGTGTGAATAGAGGGAGCATACCTCAACATAATAAAAGCCATATATGAGAAACTTACAGCCAATATTATACTCAATGGGCAAAAACTAAAAGCTTTCTTTTTAAGATCAGGAACAAGACAAAGGTGTCCCCTTTTACCACTCTTATTCAACATAGTACAAGAAGTTCTAGCCACAGTGATCAGACAAAAAAAGAAATAAGATGCATCCAAATGGAAAGGAGATGGTAAAATGTCATTATTCACAGACAACATGATAGTGTACATAGAATACCCTATACCATCCATCAAAAAACTACTCGACCTAATATGTGAAATTGGCAAAATTGCAGGATACAAAGTCCTTTTGAGAAGTAGATGGCACTTTTGTATAACAACAATGAAATATTGGAAAGAGAAATTAGGGAAAAAATCCCATTTACTATACCAACAAGTAAAATAAAGTACCTAGGAACAAATTTAACTGAGGAAGTAAAAGACCTGTACTTGGAAAACTATAGAACACTGAAGAAAGAAATTCAGGAAGATACAAATAAATGGAAGCATATACCATGTTCATGGATTGGCAGAATTGACATCATTAAAATGTCCATACTACACAAAGCAATCTTATAGATTCAATGCAATCATATTAAAATACCAATGACATATTTCACAGGTCCAGGAAAAATAATTAAAAAATTTATATGGAACCAGAAAAGACCCCAAGTAGCCTCAGCAATCTTGAGAAAGAAGAACAAAGTAGGAGGCATCACAATGCCCAATATCAAACTATACTACAAGGCCACTGTAATCAATACAGTCTGGTACTGGTATAACAACAGACACATAGATCAATGGAACAGAATAGAGAACCCAGAAATAAACCCAAGTCTGTATGGTCAATTAATATTTGACAAAGGGGGCAGAAGCATACAATGAAGTAAAGGTAGCCTCTTCAATAAATGGTGTGGGGAAACCAGTACATGCAAAAAAATGAAACTAGACCACCAACTTACACCATACAGCAAAATAAACTCAAAATGGATAAAAGACTTAAAGATAAATCATGACACCATAAAAGTCCTAGAGGAAAACACAGGCAGGAAAGTTTCAGATATCCCACGTAGCAATATTTGTGTTGCTATATCTCCTAGGGCAAGGGACATAAAAGAAAAAAATAAACAAATGGGACTTCATCAAACTAAAAACCTTCTGCATGGCTAAAGAAACCATCATCAAAATGAAAAGGGAACGAACTGTATGGGAGAACATATTTGCTAATGATACATTGAGCAGGGGTTTGATCTCTAAAATATATAATGAACTCATGACTCAACACCTGGAAGACAAACAGTCCAATAAAAGAATGGGCAAAGGACATGAATAGACATTTCTCTAAGGAGGACATACAGATGGCCCTTAGACATAAAAGGGTGCTCAATATCACTAGCCATTAGAGAGATCCAAATTAAAACCATAATGAGATATTACCTCACACCTATCAGAATAGCCATCATTAATAAATCAACAAATGAGTGCTGGTGAGGAGGCAGAGGAAAGGGAACCCTAGTGCACTGTTGGTGGAAATGCAGGCTGGTGCAGCCACTGTGGAAAACAGTATGGAATTTCCTAAAAAAACTAAAAATAGAACTGCCTTTTGACCCAGTGATCTGCTGCTGGGAATATACCCTAAGGATCCCAAATCACCAATTCAAAAAAACTTATGCATCCCTATGTTCATAGCAGCACTATTTACAGTAGCCAAGTGCTAGAAACAGCCTAAATGTTCATCAGTAAATGAGGAGATCAATTAAAACTGTGGTATATTTACACAATGGAATTCTATGCAGCAGAAAAAAGAAGGAACTCCTACCTTTTGCAACAGCATGGATGGAATTGGAGAATATTATATAAAATGAAATAAGCCAGTCAGTGAAAGACAAATACCATATGATCTCACCTACAAGAGGATCTAATGAACAAAATGAACTAACGAACAAAATAGAACCACAGGCATGGAAACATGGAATAGCCTGAAAGTGACCAGAGTGGAGAGAGTGGGGGATAATGGTAGAAAGAAGGGGAAGGGACTAGCCTTGGCTGGTGTGGCTCAGTGGATTGAGTGCTGGCCTGCAAACCAAAGGGTTGTCAGTTGGATTCCCAGTCAGTGCACATGCCTGGGTTGTGGGCCAGGTCCCCAGTAGGAGGCGCATGAGAAGCAACCATACATTGATGTTTCTGTCTCTCTCCCTCCCTTACCCTCACTCTAAAAATAAATAAATAAAGTATTTTTTAAAAAGTGAAAAAAAAGGTGGGGGAAGGGACTATATAAAGAATATGTATAAATAACCAATAGACAGGGACAACACTGTGGGAATTGACTGTGAGAACAGGAGGTGGGATGGGTGGAGGAAGGCAAAGAGGGAAATATCGGGACAACTGTAATATAATAACAATTTTAAAATGATTTTAAAAAAGAGGTAGTCAGAGGGACACTAGACAACAGAAGAGGAGAAGGTGATGCAATGATGGAAACATGTTTTGAAGATAGAAGAAAAGCCCCTAAACTCAATACTGGTTGCTACTAGCAACTGAAAAAGGTAAGGAAATGGATTCTCCACTCAGAACCTTTAGAAGGAATCGACTGTGCCAACAGTTTTACTTTATTCCTGTGAAGCTGATTCTGGACTTCTACATACTGTGCAGCCCTCCAGGACTGCAAGAATAAATCTGTGCTGCTCTAAGCCACCAAGTGTGTGGTACTTTGTTCCAGCAGCAATAAGAAATAAATATATATGGCATCTATGCAGATAATTTTGAACTTTAAAGAAAAAGATTTTATATATTTATTTTTAGAGAGAGGGGAAGGGAGAGAGAAAGAGAGGGAAACATCAATGGGTGGTTGTCTCTCATGCACCCCCTACTGGGGACCTGGCCTTCAATTCAGGCATATGCCTTGACTGGGAATCAAACTGGTGACCCTTTGCTTTGCTTTGCAGGCCAGCACTCAATACACAGAGCCACAACAGCCAGGGCTAATTTTGAACTCTTCTTTTGGATTCTAGTCTATGCTGATTGTACCCACAATAACACATCATCACAAAAAATTAAATGGATAGTTGGCTGTAAAGTTCTGAATCTTGGCTTTAGTACAAATCATGATGTAGTATGCACATAGCTATCTAGTTTAGAAACCCAGGAATCTCAATTATGTTTATTTTAATTATATTAATAGAATATAATGATTTTGATATCTTTTTTAGAAGCTGTATCTATATCATATATATTAATCTTACTTAATGCAAGAATCAAACTATTAGGGAATGTCAAGTGTTTCATTTTTATCTTTAATGGCAAAGAGGGCTCAATGTACTAAAAATAATACTCAGTATGTACAGGAGCAGGTAATCAGTTCTGCTTTTGCCAGTGAGAAGCTCTGAAAAAAAGTTAGCCTGTAAATCTCATTGGGCAGCTTAGAAAATTACAAACAATTCAGCAGACCCTTATATATCTGAGTTTCTGTGTAACGCTGCCTAAGATCATGTCTGTAAAATGTGACAGCTGCTTAAGAAGCTGCTTATTGTATCATGTAATACAGATCTCAAGCATCTCATCTCTGAGAACTTGAACTCAATGTTTATTATATACATACTATAGACTCCATTGTGCAACCTTCTATTAGATCAAAGCCAAAACTTCTCCCATTTCCATACTCATAAACGTGTTGTTTGCCTCCTCAAAATCAATAAGTCTAGGAGAGCAGCATCAACCCTTCCTTAAACACAGGATAATAACTATCCACAGCATCGTCCTCCTTCTCAAGGTGATCACCATCTTTATTCTCATCACCATCATCTCCACCCCTAGTATTTGTAGCACACTTAGTTCACAAAGAGCTTTAATTCTCATGACTTCTTTAGGATGAAAATTATTGACCTCTGGAGCAAGATGTAACATTTAGGTACTTCATCTTGCAAGGATTTTGTGGAGAAAGCTGGGCCGCATTATTATCCTCCTTGCACACTTCCCAACAAACTGTGTGTTACGGAAGGTGTGCTTGATAAATGTTTTCAGAACTAAGGTTTGTAAATAAGGAAACTACATTTCAGAAAATTTCTGTTTTCACAGTATCAGACAAGCAGAATAGCAGGCGCTAGAACTCAGATCTCTCCATTACATGAGGGACCTCTAAAAAGAGGCTCTATAGTGTCCTAGTTAAATAAAAGTTAGGGAGAGGATCAAAAGACAATGAGTCCTTAAAAAGTACACATTAATTGGCCTCATCTCACCACATGTGAAGAAAAGAAAAAACAATTGATGAAGCATTAGCTTTTTAAACAATCAACATCATAACATTGTCACTGGATGGTGACCATTTGTTGTGGAAAAAGAAGAAGGGACTTAGCAAGGTCACTCTAGGCCCTTTGTACTTTCTTTGTTCATTATTTTTTCTTGGTGGGAAGCAGGAGTGAGATTTCAACTCTTGTGAAAATAGAGGCAGCTTCCCTTTACAGACTTTGGTTTTCCTCACCAGCAGTTAATACACAACTAACCCATTTCAGATTGATAGATATGTAAATTAACATAATTGCTTCTATTTGTAAAGGGCAAACCTGTTATCAATAAAATGTGGCAAGTGTTCCTTTAAAAGTCTTCCATTATTTAAAACAAATGTGTTTAAGTTGCTGAGGACCAAAAAGGTATCTTGTTCTCTGTGGGAGTCTCAATTCTGTGTCCATGGAACACTTGGATCTTTGGGGAGCTATTCATCAGTTAGAAAAACAGGGGATTCAATTTAGTGCATTACATAGAACACTCCTTTGTTTTTCCTAAAGATCTTTTTTTAATATTTTATTTATTTTTAGAGAGAAGGGAGAAATAGAGGGGAAGAGACATTACTGTGTGGTTGCATCTCATACACACCAGGGACCTGGCCCGCAACCCAGACATGTGCCCTGACTGGGAATCAAACCTGCAACCCTTTAGTTCGCAGACCGGTGCTCAATCCACTCAGCTGCACCAGCCAGGGCTGTTTTTCCTAAAGATCTTAATTCAGATTGATTTAGTTTGATGAGGTTCCACAATTCCAGATAAAAAAGACAGCTAATGTTCATTGTACTGCTGCCTTAACAACCTAAGGAGGTAAAAATTATTTGTTTGGTTGTTAAGACGAGAAAACAAAAATAGAAAGGCTAAGGAACTTAATGAAGCACTATGGCAATGAAGTTAAGAGTTGGGACTTGAGATTCATAGTTTTGAGCTCCTGATCCTGGCATAATCAGTAACTAGCTTGGAAAGAAAATGGACTCTTATCCTAAACTTCTTTCCTTGGTAAAATGCGGATGGGAGTTGGGACTAGACCCTACTGTAATCAGTTGTTTTGAGGATTGATGTTAAATTATGAATAATCAATTACTATCATTCAAGTGACTGAGGTAGTAAATTTCAGAGATGGGGTTCAAAGCTCAAGCCCTTCTCATTGTACCATGTCTTCCTTTGGTTGACATTCACAAAAGCCAGAATTTCTCACAGTGAAATGTCTAGGATTAGAATTTTAAAATGATCTTTCTCATCAAGTTAAATCTGCTATGGAGTGAGTTCCTTACCTACAGTTGGGGCTCCTGTAATGCCTTAAATTGAATGCTGTTGATGGATGCAAGAACATGAGATGGAGGTCAACAGTCTCACATAATTTCATGTTCCAGGACAAGAAACAGGTACCCGAAGGTACAGATGGTGTTGGACAAGGGAGAATCATCTACTTGTCTGTTTAGAAATCAGCTTCGAAGGAGACCAACGAGGATAATTTGGTCACTCTCTCTCTCTCTCTCTCTCACACACACACACACACACACACACACACACATCGAGTCTTATACTTTGCAGAAAACAGCATGCAGTAGGGAATATGAAGACTTCCTTAAAGGTCAAGTCCATCCTATTCTACAGTTCATGTCAGCTGGAAACCCAGTGACACACCCAGTCCGAATCAAAGCACTCAGGGCCATGGATCTGACAACATGCCCTAAGAATGGGGGAAATGGAGATTAATGACAGAATAGAGTGGAGAAAAACTGATAAAACTTGTCAAAAGAATAGAAAATATTGTGTACCTACAATCTGTTAGGCACTCTAAAAGTTGGCTTTCCAGTTGGGTTTTAAAGTAAAGACAAAATTCAATTGTTGGATACAGAAAGAATGAAATGAGAGAGAAGAGAAAAAATATGCCTTGGGGTGCTAAGAGCAGTTACGATTTATATGGCACATAGTCCCTCATCACCATGGGTGAATCCACGTCTTCACATGAACTTTCAATTACACTCAATTTCTAGACTTGTCTTCTTGCCATGGCATATTGAAAAACTTTATTCTAAGTAATGTTCAAATTGGTTTTAAGCCTTTCTTTTAATGTTTTAATTATTTTTTAAAACAAAATGCCATATAATACCAAAATTAATTTTAAAGCCAGGAAATTCTTTCTATAAATATGATTTTAAAATCATCACATAGTTTTGAAAAGTTGTAAGAAATATTGCCTGGATCTAGTTTTTAAATATTGTTCAATACAATTTCCTCTTTTCAGCTGGCCTCCTTTACTGAATCATATTAATTTTTAAGTAAGTTTTAAAAAATCTGTCTCAAATTACTAAGAAATATCTCTCCACTGTTTTTTGAAAATATGAAATTCGATTTTGATTGTCAACATACCTGATCTTATTTACTGGTTAAGTTATACCTAACTAGGTAGGTTTTATTTGCCCAGTTTTTTACAGATGTGAAAACTAAGAAACAGAGAAGTTAAGAGACCTTTCAAATCAGTTTAACACTGTGGGTAAGAGCTGGGCTTGAGTTTGACTGCCCTGAGACCCAAGCCTGGCTTCATCATAAACTAGCTAAATAAACTAGCTGAATCTCTGTCTATCTTGAAGCCGTTCAAGCTAACTTGAATTTAGTTACTTAATTTTCTTAACCATTTATGCAGGCATTTTTTTTAGTTAACCATTTTTTAACCATCTACACATTTGTTTGTTAAATCAGGATGGAGGAGTATATTAACCAAATTCTTCCTTTTCTTGAACAAATTTTCAGTAGAAATTTACCATTAGTCAGGTATACTAGGCAGTGGAAGTACAAAGACGAAAATGATAGCTATCTTTAGAAACTTTGAAAATGCTTCTACAAATATCATACCAGCAAAATAATAGGTAGTGGGTCTCTGACATCAAAATAAACCTGGACTCCAGGGTGCTCAAATACTTCTTGAACTCCTTGATTACCTATTTGGTTCATCAATAACTTGAATACTCCGTCAAAATTATATTTCTAAATATATATTTGCTGCTCTAATAGAAAACTTTACAAAAGTCTATGATGAAATATGTTTAGAGCAACTTGCCATCTGTTTATAGGACATTGTTAAGGAGCTTCAGGGGACCAAGTATCCCCCCCAGTGAAGAGCTCTGGCTTTGGCTCTGCTTACTGGCAGCCTGGTTTGGGGCGAGCTCCCTGAACCACTGATGCCTGTTTTCTCATTTGCAATGAACAGAGTAGAAGGACCCAAGTTAAAGACTTCTTTTTTTTTTAAAGATTTATTTATTTATTTTTAGAGAGGGAAGGGAAGGAGAAAGAGAGAGAGAAACATCAGTGTGCGGTTGCTGGGGGCGGTGGCCTGCAACACAGGCATGTGCCCTGGCTGGGAATCGAACCTGTGATACTTTGGTTTGCAGCCCATGCTCAATCCACTGAGCTTCGCCAGCCAGGGCTAAGTTAAAGACTTCTTGTGAGGTTACATGAGATTTATGGATGTGAAGCATTGAGCTCATAGAAACTGGGTTTTAAACTGCTCAGTAAATACTAGTGTTTATTATTGTAAGTAGTTTTAAATTTTTATTATCCTTATCTTGCCTGTATAAGCAGAATTATAAAATTCAGAAATTTCAAAGAACACCCTACTTGTCTTTGACTTACTTGATTACTTGGTTTGTTCCCCATGGTTTTGTTTGTTCTTTTGTTTGACCACCCTGCTCCCTAGTCCCCTACCTATCTAGGGAGAACTGGGTGATTTTGTTTCTTGATTCTTGGAGGTTAGAGGTCAAACATTGTGGTTGGGAGTAGCCTCACCCTGGGAAATTAGCTCCTGGACTCGGCCTGTCAAGGTGGGACTGAAGAACCTATCTGCAAACTGATGCAACTTTTCAAAACCACCTTGCAATGAAGCCATTCAGAGAGGACACAAGGTCATGCTGCTATAAATACATGTTAAACTGTTTATTTTTAGACGTATATATAATTATTTGCTAAAATGAATACATTTCAAAATATTTTTCTTGACTGAAAAGTATTAGCATACCTATGTCTAAACATATTGTTTGGTATTATCAATTTGACCCTTACATGATTCTTGATGTTCCTCTTGTCAGAAGAGACAATCTTCTACTTCAGACTGCTCAGTCCCGGAGGGCAGATGTATCGAAGTTCCATCTGTCTTTACAGGCAGAATTTAATATAATAAATTGCTAAGTAGGTGTGAGGATGTTAATGACTGACATGGTAGAAAGAGAACTCCAAGGTAACACTGATGTAGCAACTCCAGGAAGCAGCTACTACCCTTAGGATGGAGAGTACAAACGGAAGAAGTTGGAATTATTAACACTTAGAAATTTTGATGTGATCTCCATGAAGCTAAACCTCAGAATGTCAGGAGACAGCTGCTAACTGGTGCTGGTGGCTCTGAGATGGGACTCCGAGAAAAGTCTGGTTCTTCAAGTGTTGGAAAAACTACTGGGATTGAGCTGTGGGTACCAAAAGGAACTGCAGGATGAAGAGCCTTTGCCTGCATGACGCTTCCAGGAATCAAAAGCAGAAAGGAAGCCCTGGCTGGTATAGCTCAGTGGACTGAGCTCGGGCTGTGAACCAAAGAGTTGCCGATTTGATTCCCAGTCAGGGTATATGCCTGGGTTGCAGGCCAGGTCCCCAGTGGGGGCCATGTGAGAGGCAACCACACAGTGATGTTTTTCTCCCTCTCTTTCTCCCTCCCTTTCCCTCTCTCTAAATAAATAAATAAATAAATAAATAAATTTTTAAAAAGCTGAAAGGAAGCCCCAATGGGAACAAGGAGGAAGGAGCATTTCCTTTCTTTCTGCTAACTTCCACTAGAGGCCCATATTAACAGGACCCAATACACAGCCAGCTGGCAAAGCAATAATGTGGTTTGCAAAGTCCCAGCACCAGGATCTCAGAGCTAAGTAGGAAACAGTAGACTTAGAGATGAGAGACAATAGCTTAATAATTGGCCCAGTAAGGAAACTTGTCTTATTGTCAGCACTTGGTATAATTCCTGCAATATGGTATTGAAGAAATGCTTGTGGAATGGATATGTGCATACTGTTAGGTAAAAACATGTGATTTTAATGGCTAACATGCTATAAAAAGAACTGTCTTCATTTAGGAAAATAACTCGACAGACTACTTTCATTGTAGAGAGTAGGTCCCAATGTTAAAGTCTGGATAGAAAGAGAGAAATAAAGTGTCTTTTGTGGGGGTTCAAAATGAGCCAACTCAAGATGTACCTCAGAAGTAGGCAGATTACTTTGAGCTAAAGGCCATTTTAGCTGCAGGCTCAAGAGAAATTGTGTCACCTTTAACTGCTTAGAACTTAATTAAGTTAGGAGACTTGCCTATAACAAGAGAATATCAGAGATAACTTCTTTTGATCTATCTATAGGGCAGGGTAAACTTCTATTTACTAAATGTCTATTCTCATCACCCTGCAACAACCATTTGAAGTCCTCTGGTGCATTACCTCATCCTTAGCTCAGGGTGTCTTAGACACTTCAATCCCTCTTTCTATCTCTCAATCTCTCATGTATGTGTGTCTCTTATACTTTTGTGTATGCAGGATTCCCATACACATGTATGTATTAAATTTGTTTATTTTCTCTTGCTAATCTGTCTCATGTCTACTTGATTATTAGACCAGCCAGAGCACCTTGAGGGTAGAGGGAAATTTGTTCCTCCTCTACACTTTCATGAGGAGTTAGTGGAAATTGGGATGAAAGAAAAAGTAAGCAACTGGAGGGACAGGGGAGATCATACAGTCAAAGAAAAAAGTGCAAGCAAGCTGTAAGAAGACTGCAGTAGTCAGCAAAAGGTAACCAGTGAGAATTTCCTGGTTGAGGGACAATAGGACTTTTAGAAGTATAAATGATAAATACTTGAATTTGCATTTATGACCATGACTATAAGGTAAGGTAAAATCAAATTTTCAAGGCATTGGCATTTGCTACTCATGCCGATTTACATCTGGAATATTTACAAGTGAAGGGGCAGTTTGCTTTGGACAGTGAGATGATCCATAGGGCTGAGGGAGCTGGAGTTGTAAGTTAGAGCTAACTGGGAGCACTGAAGCCTATGCCTACTTTGCCACCAATTAAAATTCCCCAGCGGGACTGGGCTGTGAATCTGCACAGCACGTGGGGAGGCTACAGAAAACAGAAAATTTCATGAGCTCTCAAAGATGAGAGGACACCCTCGCTTATATCCTGGTGACATTTGCTTTATTAGAGTGCACACCATTTTGTGCCTCAGACCTGAAGAACTAAGTATTTCATAAACATTTAGCTGAGTGGCTCTATTTTTAATCCAAGTGTGAGTTCACTGAAATGACACTTTATTTGAATATCCAGTGAGTCCATCCTCCAAGTTGTAGATCTGAGCCTGGGTACATATAAACTCAGAATAAAGCCTATCTCCCCTGATAAAAAACACATAAAAGTGTGGTATGCAAACAATCATACCACATTACGGAGGGAAAAGAATAGTTCCTTAAATCCACTGGTTAAAATGCTTTTGTGATTGGCTTAGCTTATATGATGTAAAGGTAGGAATGGACAGAAGAGTGGACTGACTTCTAGGTTCCATTTTCACTAATTTGTTTTTCAAGTAGCTCCTTGCCTCAGTTGTTCTATTGATCAAATAAGAAGGTTGTTTTCCAACCCATTTTTTCTATGTGTATGTGTGACTTATGATTGGGAATGCCCCAATTCTGGAAGCACATGAAATGAGGTGTTTTGTTTTCTTTTTCAGTATTGACAAAAATTTCACGTCAGAAAAACATAGCTCTTTCTCTTTTATGTAATCCCAGTAGAAGTGCCTCTGAAATTAACATTATAGAGGGAATATGTTTATGACACAAAACCAGCGTGATACTTCTATGATGCTTGAAAGTTTCAAGCTTTGAACATATCCTAAAGAGACTACCTACTTCTTCCAGTCATCTGCCTACATATGTGATAGGTCTCATTCTGCCACCTTTAACTTCTCATGAGGTTATAAAGGACATAATAATATGGGATTTTTCTGTTTCCCTTGTGCATTAACACATAGTACTCAAAGATTGCTGGGAAAGTGGTAGGTAACTTAATAGGCACCAGTGAATTTCTGGGAGAAAAAGGGGTGGAGATCTATGCCTTCTTTATGATGTTCAAAGTTATCTGGATATCTCTGATTGACTGAGATGGTTGTAGGTGAGGTAAACTGACAAAAAGGAATCTTTTTTAGCATGGAATTTCTCCACATGTGATCTGGGGCCCAGCCAAAATCACCTGGGAGCTGGTTACAAATGCAGGATGTCAGGCCCCACTTCACCCCCACTGACTCTGAATCTCTGGAGGTGGGGCCCAGCACACTGTGTCACTGTGTTGACAAAACCTCTTCAGATGACTCATGTGCACCTAAAATCTGAGACACAATGTTAGCAGGCTGATAGACTTTTTACTTTTCCTTTACAAGGCAGGAGTAGCCAGGTCTGAGTCAGCCTGGGGTCCCCTCGCAGGGAAGAAGAAAAGAAATTTTCTAGCAGTAACTGGGGTGAGAGTTCATATTTTTTGTATAGTAAATGAACAGGGTCTTATTTTGATCTCCAATAGGTGAAACAGTATATATTTGATTACAGTTTGATTCTCTGGTTCTCCTGGATTAAAAATTCAATCTTGTAATTTCAACAATTTTAGTACCCCAGTGTAACTCATTTAAAAACTCAAATAATGACCTGTAGCCATTTTTAAAGGTCATCAGGCTTCTGCCATAACAGTTGAGACATGTTTAATCTTCTGAAAACATGCATATTCTGGGTAGTTACAGAGTTTTGCATTTTGGGGGTGGGACTAAACAATTTCAATGTAAACAGGGAAGACACAATATATATTTACTCAAACTATTATAAGTGGTACCTAAAACTTTTTCCTTGAAAACACAGTCATTATACAAAAAGGATTTGCCAACTAGGAAGAAGAAAAATTGTGTTATTATATTAGAACATTGTATATTGTTTTTCATTTGGAAGGAAATGCTTAAGCTTGTAAAATGTATATACTTCGTGTTCCTTACCTGCCTAGTTTCAAAAAGTGTTTGGGGCTAATACAGAAATTCACAAAATGTGAAAGATGCAAAGAAGGAATGGTAGGAGAAAAGGTAATGAAAGAATGTGAGATTCATTCTTTAGCAAGCCCCCTTCGTAATTTTAACTATTTCATATTTTCCTATTCCAGCTTTACAAGAGCAACTCTCAGAAAAATTTCCAAGGGTCAAAGCCTAAAGTGATAGACTCCTTTTTTTCCTACCAGAAAGTTATTTGGGGTTCTTGTCAAAGGCAAGGAAGACGACAAGGTATGAGTCCATTTGTTTTTGCTGCTCTTTGCTTTTAAGAATTGTTGCAACTAGCTAGTTCTTCGTCCTTCCTCCCAAACTCATGATACTACATTTTAAAATATATTTATTGAAATGCCAGTTATACTGGCTAGATAGATTTTTGGGTAATCTTATCCTTGATTATGAAAGTTACACATGATTGGTGTATGGAGACAATCTAAAACAATCTAAAACATATGGAAATCAAGAAAATAAAATGACAACTATTTCATCAACTTAAAAGTACCACTGTTAATATTTGGTGTCCTCTCTTCTAGCACATTTTCAATGTACACGATGGAGTTGAGATTATTCCCTCATAGGATTTCACAAATATTTCTATATGAGTAAAATTTTATAAGCATTATATTTAATGTCTGCATAATATTCCATAGTCTGCAAATAGTATCATTTATTTAAACATTTTCCTATGGGGATATAGGTTAATCCCTATAAAAGTAAATTACAACACAGTTAATGTTACAAAATCCTCACCTAGGATAAATTCTTAGGCAGACTAAAGCCTTGTCTTTTTAGGCAATAAATGAGGCTACCAGTTAGTAATATAAAGTCCTGTCCTCTCTAGCTAAGAAACATTTTTAAGAAAAGAGGGACACTGTTTCTAAGGTATGATTACTTTGGGTAAGTAAGCAGTGCTATACATGTAGTCATATACATGGAAAGAATTGATCTAATTTCCTGAGAGAAAACCAAGGCAATATTATAATCATAATTAAGTGGTTTTCTTTTGTCAGCATTGGATGAATGCATTTGCCTCTTTCTCTCTCTCCTTCCTTCCTAGCTTCCTAACTTTCTTTCTCACTTTGTAACCTCTTTTCTTTATGCCTTCTCTTCTTATTTCCCTCCCTCTCTCTCCTTCCTTCCCTTTCTCATCTGTGTGTTTCAATATTGCGCATTCTTTCTGGAATGACTCTAATTCAGCTGGGCCTGTACTACAATTCTCCAGCTCCCTTCTTACTCAGCATCTATCCATAGTAACAGGAAAAACACACTGTCCATGACAGTGCTGACAGAACTGAAAGTGCCTCAGATGGGAAAGCATATCTGAATGCACTTTTTAAGTAAAACCTTTAATAATGAGACCTGTGACTTACAAGTAAAACCTGGGCGCACACAAAAGACCTGTGCTGTGTGGCAGGAAAGAACCGTCTGGACCAAACTAAACAGAACCAAAATATCTTCTTAACAATATTATTTTTAAAACTTTTTCATGAGTTACTAAGTTAGCTTTTTTAACTTTTTGATCATTTAATAAAATCCTTTTTAACATGACATTCTCAGCATGGTTCTTCAGTTTAAAGAAATGTTACTATAATAATACAACTATAATTCTCAGATGCTTTATTTTCTGTTAATGATATATGTGTGTATCATGTGACTGAATGTAGATCATATGAATATATTATGGCTTAAAACTCAGAATTTGAATTTCATGGACCATGCTAAAATTCAATAAAAGTACATTTGAATGCAAGGGGGAAAGAGCAACATGTGGCTTGAATTTTCCTTAAAATACACATGGGATAGTTAAGGGGGAAAAGTGCTTGGGACAGAGTACATCTGGAGTTTTGCCAAACTCATACCATTTGAACAATGGTTCAAGACTGAATTCAAATCCCAAGCAGATCTCTTCAATCTCCCCTAAAGGGTATAAGGTAGCATTTCAGCTTTGAAAGATAAAGTTAATGAAAATACTTTCAGTGAGCAGAATGAGAATGTTGGACTTGAAGAAACTATTTTTCCCTCCAGAATTCAAGGACTTCCCACCTCCATTTGGACCCCCTTTCTGCTTTTTCACCTACAAAGAGATCATTACTGGCTTTTGAAACCATGTTTTTTAATTTCCCATTTTCAATACCAATTCCACCCTGCCTTAGCTCCCCTGTATGCAGAATTACATACACACAGTCGGATTAACACCCATACAACTTCAACTCCCCTGGGCCACATCATCCAAGCCCTGATCATGCTTCCAAAATATCCTGTGCCCATTTCATTGTCAGGAACAGTGAAGAATGAAAATAGTTATTCAGTGGAGGAGCCAAATCCCACCACAATTTACAATAATCTCTATAATTTTGTGCATAGCAGAAATGGCAATTTTGTTGGTGAATGGAATTTAAGGGGATTTAGTGGCTTTGGTGATCAATGTTTCTTCTCCTCAGGCATTCTGTTTCCATATTCTTCTGGAGCATGTCTGCACTAGGGCTAAGCAGGCCAATGTCACCTTTGAGTGCCAGGAGAGGTGCTGATCAGCCTCCCAAAGGCTGCAATGCAAAGACGCTTGGAGTTCGGCAGTGCCACTTCCAGCTAACTGGCTCTGATTCCTGCAGATGCAGCCAGCCCTCCTCCCTGGCTGGACTAATGCCAGTCTACTTAAGGAGATAATTGACCACAAGCCAGCCTGACTGACAGGCTTCCTAAGCGCCAGATGCCAAACACGCCTGTCCGGGTCTTTGCAGGAGGGCCTGTTCTCCTAGGGGCCCCAGCTAACATCACTACGCCCTCCCTCGGCCCTGGGCCCTCATCTCAGCTTCTCAAGGAAATATAATCAAATAGATTATTCCAGGTTGCTTTTCTTCTACTTTTCTTATAAGGACCCCTACACTAAAACCTTTCTCCCTTTCTGTGCTCCTCCCCATCTTCCATAGGGTCTGTGCATTCAGTGAAGTGGGATACAGGCTAAGCAACTGGTTTCCCGCCCCCCATCATCCTGGAAACCAGAAGCGTAATTTTTTATCTCCATCAGTTCTTAGCATACCCAGCGTGATTTTATTAAACCTGTGAACAGAAGTCATAAGTATATAAGTGCCTGTACTACCATCCCACTTAGGTCCAAAACTTACTTTCCCTCCACCCCAGTATGTAGCTAGAGAGAGAATACCTGTGAGATCATATGAGATCACATATTCAGTTGAGAAGGTTACCAAAATATCACCATCATCTTATTATTCTCATTATCTTTAGCAGTTCTCCATATACTTAGATTACCAGGACTAAACTTCTTTTTAATAGTTTGACCCCATTTAAACATTTAAAACAAGCACTGAATCTGGCTCAGTGTCTTTGAGTGGGTGTTTTTCACCATGTGGGTATGAAGACCTGATTCTGGTCCAGCAGTGAGCCAGGGCCTGGGGTCCTCCCAGTCCTGCCATCTCAGAGGTCTGCCCAGAATAATCCTGCCACCTCCAACTTGGCTCCTGACAACACAGTCACAGTTAGACTGCAGGTCCCATCTCAGTTAGGAAAGGTCTCCAGGGGAGTCAGAGTCCAGGGCTTTAATTGGGACCTCCCTTGAGATCAGAGTTTTGGAGAAAGCTCCTCCCCTGTGTTTACTTGCATGGATCCCCAAGTTCTCTGGCCTCAGTGCCATGCAGAGCTTCCTTTGAGTACCAGGGTCTCCTGCTGGAAGAAAACCTGAATGGAATCATTTCTAAGCTCATGTTGCCTTCCATTCTCCTTTCTCTCTCTCCTTACAGTAAAAACCAAACAACCACGATTCCCCCACAGAAGCACAGGGGGTGCCAAGCTAGTGTGCAGGTGTAGGACTGGGTGCTAAGAGGGTTCAGGAAACCTGTGAGGGTCAGTTATTCATCCATCTCTGAGGCGTGGCCCACAGGCTCTTCTCTCAGGAGAGGCTGGCACTTAGGCCAGCCCTCCACCTGCCAAACATCACTTTGGGCTGTGCCCCTTTCCCAGAAGTGGGACTGGAGGCATTGCTCTAAAGTTCACTGGCTTTCAGACAGGTGGAGAAGGAAGGATGTCTTTTTGAAGAAACTCCTGGAATCCAGGACCTCCTTCTTCAGGCCCAGTGACTCCCCACCTCTAAATTAGGGGTCCCCACCCAGGGCTTTCAGGCATCACCTCACCCAGAGATGTGGACAAAGAACCCAGATTCTCAAGTCCCCCCCAAGTCTGTGTCCCCCATGTCAGTGTCTCCCCTTCGTTTTTGTCTTTCAACAACATCAAACTAGTGCAGAGGAAAACCTCTCGCAGTCTCAAACTGACAGAATGGGATACACTAGCATTGTCTGAGCCCCCAGAGAGGCGCTGGCCTAAACTGAGACGTATTTCCCAGGCACGGCCAGAACTCAGCTGCACGCTGCCAGGGCAGTTGTAAGTAAGGGATACGTGGAAACACTTATCTTTTAAGAAGCACCCCTCTCCCCCCAGTGTCATTACCGTGCGCATGTCATCTTGTCGGCCCTTCACTTTCTTCGGAGGAAAGGCGAGAGGAGTGTTCCATGGGGTCTAGCTGGGCAGAGGGAAGCTGGTTCAAGATGGAGCCCTGTTCGCGGGTGGAGAGCAGAAGCTGGGCCGCGGCTCCCCTGGCCCCAGCGGGGTTCCCTGCACCGGGCTGGGCCACCCCGCCAGCTCCCTGCGCAGCTCCGCAGTTGCTGCAGCCTGCCCGGCCCTTTCGGGGAGGACGGGCAGCAGGGCCCTGGGCTCTCCCGGGCCCAGCTCTCTGCGGCCCGTGGGCTCCAGCTAGCGTCATCCTGGAGCCCAGCTCGCCCGGCGCCTGCGTGCAACAGGTTCCCGGGCCTCGGCTGCGGGGCAGACCTCGTTAACGCGGCTGCCACGGCCGGGGCAGCATCCCGCCGCCGGCCCCTCGAATTTAAGGGGGTGCAGCCGGGTACCCACCTAATGGAACCGATTCCCCTGTCGCGGCCTGCCTCGAGGACCTCAGGAGATGGAAAAGGGTGTGGGGTGGGGGTGATGGCGTACTGATGTGAACCTCATGTTGGAAAAACAACGACAAAAATCACTGTAATCGCCCCCCCCTCCGGTCCCGCCCCTGCTAATTCAGTTTCTAGCACTGAGGTGCACTGGAGCTCAGTTGGCGTAGCAGATAAACGCGCCAACTGATAGAAGGAGCCGTGGAGGGAACGCGTCCCTGCGGGTGACTGGCCTGTGACCTCACCCCGCGGAAGCTCTGATGTTGAGAAATAAAGAGGACGGGAGGGTCTGCCAAGTCCTCTGACCCCACAGTGGGCTCTGGAACCGCGGTCTGGTCTCTTGAGAAGCGAAACACCTCCACACGGCACCGGCGTATCCAGAGAGAAGCTTTAATGGAGAACACCTTGTACAACACTGGCAGACAGGAACTTGTCACAAAATCACAACCCGAACGCGGCGCGGGCACAAACCAGAGGCGGCTTAGAGGCAAAGAGACGTTGCCTCCTCCCTACCCGCCCTCCGTCGTCCCCGAAAGTTTATTGCAAGTAAAGTGCTATTCCTGGGGCTAAAAAGAGGGGACGGAGCGACAGCGGCAGAAAGCCAGGTTTCCTTTCCACTCACACCGACGGCAGCGCGCACAGGGGCCGGGTCATCCTCTCGCATCTGTCTCGAGGGGACGAGAAGGCGAAAACCACAAAATGCTCCTGGGAGCCTTGGGAGCGACACTGTCCGGTGACGCGGCAGATTTTTCTTGCATGCATGAGTTAGGGGACAAAAATCCCGTGATGCAAGTAAATTTCCCCCCTTTAACATCTCAGATGGAGCAGATCGTGAGAATCATATTATTGGGGAGCTTCCAAACGGTTTCATCCGATTGATACACAAACGAATTGCGGGTAGAAAGTCGCCTTTTATTGTCTCTTTGGTTGTGTTTCCCGAAATTTACTTTTGGAATCTGGGACTTCGCTCTTTAAGCCGCTGCTGCCATTCTCTTGTGTGCAGACTAATTGCTTTCGCTTTTTTCTTATCTCCTCGACCCCCAGGTCAGAGCCAGGAAACTTACATGTTTCCCAAGATCCTTGGTGGTGTTCCCACTGCCCCCTAAAGCGGCTTCATTCATAACGCCGTTTCCTAGCCCATCTCCCTGACCAGGAAAATGACAGTATCAACCCCTCCCTCTTTCCCGTCTTAAATAAAACGAGAAATCCTTAGTGAGTAGCTGTTTTGTCTGGAACGTCCCACGAGAGGCAGCTGCCCCGGTCTGAGACCCGCGGAGAGAAACTTGGTGGCCGAGATCTGCTGCAGTGTCACTCTCTTGCGTTTCTCCCCGGTGTTTAAGTACGACAGCTTCCGGTCCCAGGAATAAGAGTTGAAATACATTTCCAATTTGCCTGCTAATGAGGCTTCCCCAAACTCCTTCGTTCCCTCTCCCCCCATAACTTAATTGATTTATAATATTAATTACAATAGAAACTCTTACCTGAAAGTTGACTTTCATTAATCTGATTGTACAACACAGTATAAACACAGACACCAGAAGTGTTATATTTATTCAGACAACTGGAGCATCCACTTTCGGGTTTGTTTGTCTGTTTAAATACCTGCCCAGCAAAGGCTGGGGCTCAGGACGGCCTGGTCAGGGCCGGGTCAGGGCGCTGTCTCTCCCTCCCGAGGTCTGGGGACCAGACATCTCTCCGCATTCCTCTCTCCCCGCCCCCTGGGAGCCTTAGGAGTGCACCAGCACCGAGTGCAGCGAGCCCCCCTTGCTGTCGGCCGCGCTCACGGCGCTGGGCTCCCGCAGGGAGGCGACGGGCGAGGCGGAGGCCGTCGGGCACAGGGCGGACGACGCCGGGGGCTGCTGTGCGGCCGCGGGTACCGGGAGAGCCGGCGGCAGCGCGGCTACGGGCGGCAGCGCGGGAGTCGGCTTGATGGGCACCGGCACCGCGGGCAGGCCCTGGCTCGCCGAGTGGCACAGGGCCTTGACCGGCACCCCAAAGGCCCCGTAATCCGGGCTCACGGGCACCCCTGCCGCGGCGGCAGCCGCGGCGGCCGCGGCCACCGAGTCCACGACCCCGACGTGTGGCCACACGGAGCCGACGACGTTGCCGAGCTGGCCCGGCACCGGATAACCCAGGTGGTGCATGACCGAGGCCAAGGGCAGCCCGCCGGCCTGCAGCACGCCCTTGTAGTCACGGCCGATGATGTTCTCGATGGCGAACGGGTGCTTGAAGCCCGACGTGGACGCGGCGGCCGCGGGGCCCAGCCCGTAGGGCGGGAGCTGCGACAAGCGCCCCACGCTGCCCACCGCGGCTGCCGCCACGGCCGCCGCGGCCGCCACAGCCGCCGCCTCCTGCATCTTGCCGGGGTGAGCCGGCTGCTGCGGCTGCTGGGCGGGCGGCTGCGGGGGCTGCGACGGGAGGTGCGGCGGCGGCTGCTGGTGGAAATAATGCACCACGTGCGGCGGGGGCGGGGGCGGCTGCGGCGGGGGGTGATGGTGGTGGTGGTGCGCTGCAGCGTGGTGGTGGTGGTGGTGCGCGGGGTGCGGGTGGTGGGGGTGCAGGTGCCCTCCAGGCCCCGCGCCTGGCGACCCCTTGGCGTTCCCAGCGTGCAGGTGAGTGTGGTCCGCGCGCAGCACCTTGAAGCGCTTTCGGCGCCTCAGGAAGCTGCCGTTCTCGAACATGTCGCCGCAGTCAGGGTGCAGCGCCCAGAAGCTGCCCTTGCCCGGCTGGTCGGGCCTCCGCGGGATCTTGATGAAGCAGTCGTTGAAGGAGAGGTTGTGGCGCAGGCTGTTCTGCCAACGCTGCGTGTGCTCGCGGTAGTAGGGGAAGCGCTCCATGATGAACTTGTAGATGTCGCTCAGCGGCAGCATCTTCTCGGCCGAGTGCTGGATGGCCATGGCGGTCAGCGAGATGTATGAGTAGGGCGGCTTCTGGTCGCTGTACGAACTCTTCCCCGGCCGCGGCATCGCCCCTGGCACCTCCACCGCCCTGTGGCTCCGCAGCCCTCTCCAGAGGCCTGGTAGTCTCCGCTAATCCCCACTGCGCCCGCCCAGCCGCGCCACTCGTCCCTGTCTCCCCCTAGACTCTCCTGCCGTTGGTCTCCCGCCTGCTCTCAGCTGCCTGGGGTCTCTGTGATTGGCCTTTCGGGCCGATTTTGCTCTCCGCTCACAACTTCTGGCCCCGACGGTCGCCGACGGGCGAGCACAGTCGCGGGCGGGGCGCGCCAGCTTCCCCGCCACCTTCGCGGAGCCTTCCCGCGGGTGGCCGGGGACGGAGCGCTGGAGCTGGCGTTGGAAGAGTGGGGAGGCGCCGTGCTCCCTTCCGGGCTCCTCCTTGCTTTTTCTCGGTCCGAGGGAGGCGCAGGCCAAGCCGGCTGGGAGAAACAGCTGGACAGTCCGAATTCTGGCCCTTTAAATCCGAATTGGCACTCGCTGTCCTGGAGGCCGGGGTCGGCCACACCTACCCGCCCGGGGAGCTGCCCCCAGACCCGCCGCTTAGTCTGCTGAGGAGTTCCGTTTTCCCGGAGGCGAGAGGCGAGGTAAGGAGGAGGGAGTCCGCTCTTCGCAGTCTGCGTGTCCCTTTTCTCTGGAGGCTGGCGGCGGAGCCGGGGACAGAGCTGTAGACGGTCGCTGGAGGGGAAAAGTTTGGCGGTTTCCGCAGCCGCGGCGCCGGCAGGCTCTGAGCAGGGGCGGGGCGCGGGCGCGCGCCGCGGGCCTGAGGGGCGTTTGGAGCCCCGAGAGGATGACAGCGCGGCGGAGGCCGGCTCGGTGATCCGCGCCGCAGCTGCCGCCGCTCTCCCGGGCCCGTCTGGAGCAGGAGAGGCGGCGGCGGCGGCTGTGGCAGAGACGCGCTCTCCTGGCTGCGTTTTGTAATGATCCCCGAGACGCCGAGACCCCCGCAGCTCACGCTTCGAGACTATCACATGACCGCGGCTGAGGGACTCCGCGCCGCCGCCGCGTCTCTCGCAGAAGAAGGGGCAAGAAGACGAGATGCTTCGCCCCCGCCCCCACCCCCACATCTGCCCCTTTCGAGCGCCCCCACCCCGAGCCTTCGCCACCCGCTCGCAGCACCCAGCCGCCAGCGAGTGGGGCGGGGAGCGCAAGCCGCTTGCGGAGGGTGGGGGCGCAGCGCCCGCGCCGTCCTGGCCGCTGCACCCCACCTGGGTCGCGACGCACGGCTGGGGGCCACCGGAACCTGCCTTTTCTCTCCTCTCCTGCTTCTCCCTGCCCTTTAACTCTTCCCACCTAGCGGATCTGAGCTTCTCTCTACTTATACTACCTTCCTCCTGGGCTAGCCACTCTGGGCCAAGTTCGGAGAACCGTGACCTCAAAGCTTCTTCTCTGCCGGAAATCCCAGTACCTGGAAGGCTGGAGGAAAAAGCGCATGGGGAGGAGAGCCTGGGACATTTTCCTCAAATGCTAACTTCATCACAACTTTATTGTGCACCAACTGTATGTCAGGCCCATTGATGGCGCCGGGTACCGGGAAGCCCGAGACAGCTCACTGCGCTCCAGGCGCGCTCCGGAGGGAGAGCTGACGGTAAACAGGAAATTAGTGTAGGTACTAAGGGGATTGTTGGGTAGAGGCTCCACCGCGATTCTCAAGAGCGGTGGATGCGACTGGGCGAGGCGTTTCTCTGAGGCGGTGACGTCTGAGCTGGGGCCAGAGGGAGGAGCTGGCAGCTCAGAGTGTGTCGGAACGAAGTCTTTTCTATTCGTAGCACGTCGAGGGAAAGGAGATAACTAAAATCGAATAGGAGGTCAAAATGATGAATTCACAAGGCCCTAGGGTGACCTCTACGAAAAAAGTGGACGAGCCAAAGCGCGGAGGCCCCGGCGCTTGGTAGGGTCCGTGAAGCAGGTTCCTGCGCAGCGCTCGTCCACACTCCCACCGGCGAATCCCAAGTGAACGCAGAGGGGACCCAAAGTTATCTTCTGATTTTGGCTGCGGATTGCCCTTGGGCTAGAAGGAGACACAGAGTTTGGGGGGCGGGGATAAACAAACAAACAAAAACACACCCCCCCCCCCACTCTCTTCCAGACTTTTGGGCCTCAATTTCATTATTTGTAAAGCGAGATGTCTGAAGTTGGAAATTTCAGGGGTACCTTCCAGTTCCACCAGTTGAGGAGAAAACAGCTATTACGGACTAGGACTCACTCGGTTTTTAACTTCTTTTTCGTGCCTAAATCTGAAAGCAGAAGGCGATTGGCCCGGACTGCTTGGGAGACTACCTCTTACCCCCCAACCTTGGTGTTACCAGGTCGCATGTTTTTAGCTTAAGATTGTCGGTGAGCCACGAGAGGGGCGTTCTGCCCCTGGGGTCCGGGGAGCACAGTGAGCGGGGCAGATTCATAATTTTCATCTTTAGGCAGGAACTAGCTTTCTGGCTCTTGCTGTTTGGCCAGTTTGTCTTAGGCCAGCAGCCCTTTTAGAATAGGTAAAAACAGTTACGGTGAAGTGTGCGAGAGGACCTCGGGTGGGCATGGGGGGCGGGAAGCGGCCTCTTGCCGGGTCCGAAGTGAAGGAGACCCTTTCAGAGTTGAATGCTTTCGCTTTCCTGGCAGGGGATGTTCCTTCCCCCAATGGAGGTTTTTTGGGGGGGAGAGGGAATTTTTGGTCCGCTGAGGCAGTTTAAGCAACCGATCAGCAGACGCCCTCCTAGCCTCGCGATGTCATCGAGGAATTCCGAGGACACCCACAGTCACAGTGACAGCTCGAATCCGGTGGGGCTGGGTGCACCCTTCTCCCTTGACAGATGCGGTGCGAGAAAAGCCGTGTTCAGGCCCAGGAGCCGTCGGTGGGAGCTTGACGTGCGGGGCGCTCAAAGGTTCTTTCTGTTCTGGCCCCGCGCGCGGACAGGTCAAAGGCATCTTCTGTTGACGCCTTGCTAGAGTATCTTTTCCGCGGGTTTCCGGAAAAGCAATGCTTCTTGCTTGGGAGCAGTTCAGGGACACTACCGTCGGGCTAGTGGGCTTTGTGGTGTCTGGGGAGAGAGGGAGGGGAGGAGCCCTTCACGGGCGCGTGGGGTAAGCGCAAACACTCACAACTTGGATATCATAAAGCTGTGAGCTGGGCGCTCACACGTGGGCACGTTACAGCCTACAGACCCACCGCCACCACCTCGGCCTCGGCTCCGTCTCGGGCCACGAGGCCAGAGCCATCTTCCCGGAGAGCCACCAAGCAATTTGGACCAAAACAGAGCCACGACGGTAGATCGAAGAGCCCTAGCTTCATGCCCCCGCGTTCCCGGTGCGCTGGCCGAGGGTAGAAAGTGCTTCCCGACCTTGAAGCCCCAGCCCGCCGGTACGCCCAGGCCGCAGTTGCTGGAGGAGAGTGCAGATCCAAAGGGCCAGACGCCTGTCCATTTTGGAAAGGGGCCTGCAGCCGCCGCCGCCCCCGCCACTGCGGAGTGCTGTGGAGGAATCCCCGGTGTGGCGCAGGGCCCAGCCGTGCTGGGTGGCGCTCGCCCCCTCTCTCCTCATTCCCGGGAGGTTGATTTAATTCCGGCGAGTTTTTCAGGCGCTCAGCAACACCGGCGGGGGCCAGTACGGGCGCGCTCCAGCTGCCTGCAGACCTCTGTTCAAGAAAAACAGATCGTGTAACCACCCTGGCACCAACCAGTCGGTTTCAAGTTTCCGCGTGTAATTTGAAAGCACACACACAACCACTACACTATCCAAATATTGGCTGGCGCTGAGGACGCTGGCAGGGTAATCACTGCCCGGGGCTTAGGGTAATTATCTCAGGCGTATTTGGTTTACCCCTAGGCAATTGTTGGCGACGCTTTGCGAGGAAGAGGGGTTCCCTGCAAGGTTTTATTGCGTTTAATTGGCTCTATGGAGGGGCGTAAAATTTTGCCAGAAAAATATGTGGAACTTTAGGAGAGGCTATTCATTCCCTCTCCTCTATCCTCCCAGCCCCCGGAAGGTCCCACACAATCTTCAACCGTGGTCCAAGCCAGACAATCCCAAAGCTTCCGCGAAAGGAGGAGTGCTGGTCATCGAAGGAGCTGGACAACTTTCTAGACTAGGAAGAACGTAAAGGTTAATGCGCACATCTCGATTTTCATGGGTTCTCTCTTTACCCACTGACTTCTGACGCGCGGATTTAGTTACATCTGGGACTCTCCAACGGGCTTCCACTGTTGCCACATTCGGCCAGTCGCCCGACCCTCCACTGACTCTTCCACCCACACTTTCCCCAGACGCACCCCCATTGTGGGTGAGAGGAGGTCCGGCTGGGATCCCGTCACGTGATTTCTAGCCCCAGACCTGTAATCACCGGCTGCATGACCCTGGAGGCATTGTTTCCTCTACTGAGCTATATTTTCTTCCGGGAAATGTACTGGAGCCAGAATTGCGCCTTCAA